>NC_139347.1:193791885-193824385 GCF_055883805.1 Amblyomma maculatum | reverse complement strand
GATATCGGATGCATTTGTCTGTTCTGTTTTTTGTCAAGATAGCCCTACCAATTGGCTCGTGATTTCAGAACATAAAGAAACTTTCTGACTATTTCTGGGCTGTAAGACTAGGCTAAGCAGAAATAAATGGCCGTGAGGGCATGCATAGCGCAATTCTATGGCGCAATGGTAGCAGGAGACTTTATAGTGACAATGGCTTGGAAGTGACAAGCCATTGTCATTATGATAGATCAGATCAGCGCATAACTAAAGTTGTGATTTCGCGTTACAGTTCTGAGATCATGTAATAAACCTTTTTTTCTTCTGGGGATAAACTACTTCCTCATGTTCTATCCATTGTCAACGAAAATACAGCGCTTAACCTTGTGGACCACTTCAGATGTTTGCAGCATTACTAAAATACCTATTATAGAGAGCATGGAACCATGAGCAGCTCTAAGAAGGTACAATTTGCGCATGAGCAGGCAAAATTGGAGCATATGGAGCAAATAATAGCAAATATGAGCTATGATGGAGCTTGAGCAACTCTGGCTGCACTAATGGTCCTTTCCTGCTAGCATAACATTCACTTTGCAGCCTCATCATTTCTCATTCAACATTTTTCTACAGTAGTACAGTGCTGCAGGCAGATATAGCCAAAAATCCACATTAACAAATTGCCTTGTGCATTGCAGCCTCTTTACGCAGTTGTTACCGCAAAAATGTAACAAAGAAGTTAAGAACAAATAAATTTGGGACACATCACCGGAATAATATATTCCCAGTAACAATAACATCATCACAATCATATTTTTTATGTGCTTAATTGATAAGCTACAGTAATTGTCATTGTGAATTATTTCAATAAATTTTGAAGCTTTGAAATTTATTGAGTTAAATTTAACGATTGAGGGATTGCACTTCTGCAGAAAGTGTGCAAACAGGAAATGATCATGCATACTCTTTGCTGCAGAAAGCGAAAAGTTTATTCTTATCAAGCAAACAAAACCAATCATTTGTAACGCAAGTTTAATGCCAACATTATTCACTTTGTTCTACTCTAGTTTGAGGGTCCCGCTATTTAGAGCGTTGGCTCAAATTACATTGGACAACCTGTGTATGAAAATATCCTTTACTTCAGGATGATAACTGAAGTGTGCAAGAAAAATAAGGGCCACTTTTCATAACAATTGTCACAATTTCTTTTTGAATGTCTTAAACCGGAGCTCTCTACTCCGGTGTCTCATTTCCCATGTGTTGATTTGAGCTACAAAGGAGCAAATCAGTTTTTGGAACACTATTTTTCCCTTTCAAAGTTAGTAATTTACTTCCTTATTTGGCCTGGACATTAACTGAAGTTTGTAATTTCGCTCTCTACGAGATGAAAATTCGAGAGGATGGTCGCTTGGGGTTAAAAATTGGATTTCAAGGGAAAGAAAGCGTAGCAGGGGAGGCAGAAAGTTCGGCGGGTGGATCAGATTCCGAATTTCGCCGGGGTAAAGTATGTGCAGTTAGCACGGGACCGGGTTACTTGGAGGATAAAAAAGGGGAGGCTTTATCCCTGCGTTGGGTATAGTCAGGCTGACTATGCAATGTTTTCAAACCGCTACGGATTTTGCATTCTATCCATTAATTAACCTGATAATAATATGTAGGATATAAATATTGTTTGTGGCCTGTTTTTATCCTCTTGTACACAGTTACTTATTTCACTAGAAGCAGGTGTCAGATGTGTTCTTGAGATTGTAAAAGACATCCGGAGCACCACTTGATAACATCAGAGTCGAATTAAGTAATCTCATATTTGATTTCTATTTCTCAACTTCCCTTCCAGCTAACATGGCTCATGACGAAAGTCTCTCAGAGGACTCCGTGTTGAGTTGTTTCAAGTTATCAGGAGAAATGTTTACCCCTAACAAAGCTATGAGGCTATGATCTTATTTCAGTCAAGAGTATTATTTGATATGACAAAGTTTGCTTATAATAATTGTTGCAGTTACATATGGCCTGGGAAACAAAAACTGAACTTAAAAATGATGTGGTTTTAGCCTCCACATTATGTATTTAATCAGGTGCATTGCTTTAGAGCAGCTGTAAAAAGAAACTAACTAAAAGTATTTGTTTTCACTTTTATAATCTGCATCCGTGTCTCATTGCGAGAAAGTGTAATGCCTTCGGTGTTTATGGCACTGGAATGTCTTAGTCAAATTGCGATATCACTAATCATACTGGGCTACTAAATGAATTAATATTATGAATTAACATTGTAAGAAAAAAACTGGTGATTAACAGCGAGTAGTCACATTTTGGTATAAAAATTATATGTATTGGCAGCAGACGCGTGTAGACAACCCCCGAGAAAATGACGGCCATAATGAAAAAGCTTTGTTATATGCTTGTTGCTGAAATGAGTGAAATATAGTTCTGACAGGTCGACAGAGTGTAATTTTTCACTGACCAATAACATTCAATTTTCTTCAGTTACTTATATTCTGTTTTTTAAATGCAATTAAAAAGGCGATAATCGACTGCAGCTGGCGCTTTTCCGTCGATTATCGCCATCTCAACAGTATGACTAAAAAATACATGCACCCTTTTCCCAGAATCGATGATGCCTTAGATTGCGTCCAAGGAGCTAAATACTTTTCTTCCATCGATTTATGGTCCGGTAATGGCAGATCGCAGCTGACGAGCAGAACCTTGAAAAAACAGCCTTTGTCATATCAGACGGCTTGCACCCCTTTAAAGTCATGACGTTTTGGTCTCTGCAACGCACCGGCGCCCTTAAAATAAATTATGGACTCCCTTCTTTTCGGATTTAAATGGACAACCTGCCTATTCTACCTTGACAACATCGTCGTCTTTTCGCGGACCTTTTCTTTGCACTTTGAACGCCTCACTAGTATTCTCAATGTATTCCGTACAGCCGGCCTCCAGCTCAATTCTTCTCAATGCCAGTTTGGTCGCAGCCAACTCACTATTATTGGACACATGGTTCACGCCTCCGGAGTATGACCTGATCCGGTTCGAATTCGCGCCGTCAGAGACTTCCCGCGTCCCCAGCCTTCGACAGATGTGCGCAGCATTGTCGGCCTCTGCTCTTACTTTCGCTGCTTTATCAAAGTATCGCTCGTCCTCTCATCGACCTACTTAAGAAAGGCCCCGCTTTCACTTGGCGCCCTGACCAGAAGGGTGCGTTTTCAACGCTTATAAGCTTACTGACGTCTCCAACCCTCTTGGCTCATTTCGATCCCTCAGCTTCCTTTGAAGTTCGAACAGATGCCGGCGGATATGGGATCGATGCAGTGCTGGCTCAACGCCAACATGGCAATGACCGCGTCATCGCATATGCTAGCCGCCTTCTCTCCAACGCCGACCACAATTATTCGATTACTGATCGCGAGTGTGTCGCCCTTGTATGGGCTGTCGCTAAATAACTATCTTACGTATTCGGTCGTCCTTTCTCAGTTGTAACCGACCATTATATGCTTTGTTGGACGTCATCTCTGAGAGATCCCTCCGGCCGCCTTGGTCGCTGGGCTTTGCGCCTTCAAGAATACTCCTACAACGTCGCCTACAAGTCGGGGTGCCTTCATCAAGATTCCGATTGTTTGTCTCGCTATCCAGTAGAGCCCGCTGATCTCGGTGACACAGAGGCACCCTCTCGTTTTGTTGTCTTCACCCTCTCCATTCTCGCCAACATTGCAGCCGAGCAGCGCAGCGACCCATCTTTAAGCGCCATCATTGAATGCCTCCTGTTGCCATGCCATAATATGCCATGTCAATAAATTACCTAACGCTTTATTTTTTTCGGGAAGTCGAATTTCAGGTTCAATATTATAATAATCAAGGAGCTACAGTTTCGCACTTCAAAGGTCTCGTAATGTTTTCTGTCGCCATGAGGGCAAGCTGGGAGAGGAACTTTCCGCGTGCCTCGTGTACGTTGCTTATATAGCGGGAGCTGGTTCAGTCAAACCTTCGATATGGTTTAAAGTACACCACTAACGAAATCGACGAAAAGCTCCGACTCCTGGCTTTGGCATCTACGGGCACCCTGGTTTGGACAACCGAACACGCCCTAAACGTGCTATGCTTGCTAGATATCTAACACTGAGGCTTCATGCCAACTATCGAATATCAATTGCTATCCAACTAGCCGGCACCAGATATGACCTGAATCAGCCGTCTTCGGGAACCTGTGATAGTATGCTTAAAGGTTTGTGAACAAACTGACCAATGCCATAAGCATGCTTTTAATGTAGACCATTGGCCCGTCCAGCGCATTGCATACTTTGCCGGTCATTCTTACGGCGCTTTAACTGACTTGTGATTGTGTCTGTCCTCTGGAATATTTCCATGTTCCAGACGTTACCTTTTCGAATGCAGTAGTCTGCCTCCCATTAGAGATTAGAGACAAGAGGGTTGTTAAATCGGCACCAGCGAGAAATTAGCTGCACTGTGGCTGGATTCCACGGCGTAATATCTAACGAAGCGATTCAGGGCGGTCTCGGCTAGTCATCTATTGATGAGCGAGACGCTTGAACCAAGCTGGCCTACTGGGGCTGCCTCCGTTTATTGGCCGCGACAGAAGGGCTCGAAGAGTGGGTGCTTGGCTACACCGTACATCAGCACAAGCTGGTTCAGACGTCTATACTCAATTGAAAAGAAGGTCAACCTGTTCCAAACGCCAATTCAGACCACCTCCGCAACAGTGTGGACGAGGAAAATGCGCAAACGTGTGTGATATTGGGAAAGCAGTGCGGGGAGAACCTTCTCACAAATGCTGCGCTGCTTAATTTTACACGGACAAAGGAACTGTACAAACGCTGAGGTTAAATGCAATTGCGCTTAACCTCAGCGTTTGTTCAGTTCCTTTGTTCGTGTAAAACTAAGCAGCACAGCATTTGTGAGATGTTCAAACTAGCTCAATCTCAAGCCCTTCTTAAAGGGGAGAACCTGTCACGGCGAAGGTATCACTGCCAGTGCACCGCATGCATAAGGCAATAATTTTCCGTGCCCACTTGTATGTCAACAGCGTAGGAAGCGGACCGCTTTTCCAGTATCGAGAAGTTGCTTTGCGCACAATAAAATACCGCCGACAACTTAGCAGGCAACGGCATACAAGGGGCACTGTGCAGGGCCTGATGCAAACCAGACGCAATAGCACTTGATACTGCACTGCGCCAAGTTGGTTCTGCAGTCGAGGAATTGTGCCACCCTGGCTTATGCGCTGAGCTTCACGAAAATGGATCGATAGCATGCGACAGACTTTGCAGTAACCAAATAATGTCTGCAATACTGGAGTACTCGGGCTTAACGCAGGTAGAATAAAGCGAAAGGAATATAGTCACTCTGTGAGTGTATGTAGTATTTTGTTTTCTGTTTTGTGTTTTCTTCTGTGTATCTTTTTGGCAGGTCACAACAACGTGACACCCCGTTCCAAAGGGTTACCAATACAAAACTCATCACCATCATGAAGCCATACAAATGGCGGCCTTACGCAAAACATTTCATTCCACCGCTAGCTCCTGCTTTTTATGCATCAACTGAAGTCAACGTAATGTGTAGTGGTCCAACACGCTCAGAGGAATCTGATCGAAACCTCTGTAATTAGGTTCTGTTTATTTTTTCTTCAGCAAACAGAAACAGTATATCGATCAAAGAGCACAGTGCGTTCAGTAAAAGATGCTTTTATTGCTGCACTAAAGCAAGTTTCACACAGAAATGCCTTAGAACAAACACAGGAAAATGCAACGCGGGCGAGCATAAAGTGCCAGCCACACGATCGTTTTCATTCGTTCTGTAGTCTATATCGTCTTCACCGCATGCGTTTGATGTGGGCACACGCGAAGCACAACCACCTCCAGTACTCCAACTCTGACGCAGAAGACTTCAGCCATTTGACGCACGCATTTGCTCGCTTTCGGTTATGAAAGGCCGGCGGTCTGCTCGTTGCCTGCGGAAGTTTGAAATCCTCCGAAGGTGTAAGGCCGCAGTGAAAAGCGACTGGCACGTGGAGTCGAGCTGGCGGTCGAACCCCCCACGCGCCGAGGCGACGGAGCGAGCGCTGTTGTTTTTTTTTTTTCTTTTTCTCCCCTTTTCTAGGGCGCGGGCGCACGGGCGCGCGGGAGGCTTGTTTTGTTTCGCCCCTTCGCCCCGAGGCGTCGCCAAGAAGCGAATGGCAGACGCATCCTTATCAGCCGGGAACAACAGCCGCACGCTTCTGCGAACCACTTTACGGCCGGCTCGTCCAGCGATCTCCCGCCATGGCGCCAAGCATGGGTGCAGGGAGACGCTGTCAATGAAGGTTTTTGCACTGCCACAAGCGCTCACTAAATGTCCTGCAGAAGGCGACAATAGGCGCGACCCTTGGCCCTCCCAAGTAGGCAATCAGCCCAGCGGCCTCGAGACATTGGGTCCGAGCAACGGCGACTGTACACTGCTCTGGGACAGTGCCCCCCCCCCCCCCCCCCCTTTTCCTTGAACGGGAGGGCGGGGTGGTCTAGTCTCCAGATCCCCCGCTGCGTTTCTTTCACAAAGGCGCCAGCTGCAATGTCGCGTCGCAAACACGCTGAGGAGGGGAGGCAAAGACAGGCGCCGTGTGAGAGGGCTTGGGGACCAGCGAGTGGATAGAGTGTGTGTTTTGAATGTTGTATTTTTATTTGGCGTAATTAAGGACCTGGGTCCAAGATTATTCCCAACCCACGGGGGTTGTGGCATGTTTTTAAATAATTTGATTGGCTGCTTCATTTTCGGGGCGGATCACCTAAGGTGACCGCCCTTGGGTCTTTGTTGATGTCTGGTATCAAAAATCGGTCCTCGGACCATGTTCGACAGTCAAGATTGAGGCTCCGTGCTTAGCACGTATTTACACCCTCTAGGCTTTAACCGAAACGCTCGGTAGGAAAGTAAGGGCCTGTAAAGTGACTTCTCTGTGTGAGAGTCTTCATTTTCGTTTAAGTTACAGTTGTCTGTGTGACTTGTTGCTGTAACTTTGCCTATGTATACTATTTTGCTTCTGTAAATATATATCTCCTCCTGACCATCATCAGATCATCGTCTTCTGCTTCCTCTACCTGCCGAAAATAGCTAAACATCACTGGCGCAGCACGACAGGGTTCGGCAACCAGCGACCACGAGCATCACCCAGAGCACCCAGGCCCTGGGAACCCACTAGGCAACAAGCTTCCGCACGTCCAGCCAGAAGCAGCAAGGTGATCCAGGCCCCGAACCAGAGGCAGCGTTCTGGGGAAGGACTCCGACGAGGCTGCGGCACCAAGGGACGGAGGCCCCAACTGGCGACACCAGCACGGGTAAGCGGGATTTCTTGCGCTTTGTTAAAGTGGCTATGGCTCAAGTGTAAAGTGGCGTATGGTTTTAACACGGAGCATGATGGTGAGCGTAGGCGAGAGAGAGACAGGGGGAGATATAACAGATGACAGCGAGCATTCGCAGCAAGCGACAACTCAGCCTGTAGCAGGAGCGCTACGTGAAGTAGCGGGGATGTCGGTATCCGATGCGGTTGCAATTCGCCGCATAGAACTAGATATTGAGCTGGAAAAATTCTTTCACAGAAACGCCTAGAGTTACAGAAACTTGGGCTAGATCCAGCGTTTGCAATGGCGATAGCGGGAAGCGGGCAGACGTCTCTAAGGTCAGACATTGACGATCAGCGTCGAATGGGGCCCGATCCAGTCTCCCAATGCGCCAAAGTCCTTAAGGGACTGAAGCTGCCGTGTGACGCGGACGTGCCGTTATGGTTCGAGGAAGTCGAGAGAATTTTCACGACGTACAAGGTGCCAAAAGAAAGCCGCGTTCACTTAATCATGCCAGCACTAGCTGAGCTTGTCAGGTACCTTCTCCGTAACCTCGGGGACGATGAGTGTGGTAGCTACGAGTCGGTAAAAACAGCCGTTTTAAAGGAGCTGAAGCTTAACCCCTCAGAATACCTCGAACGCTATGAGCGCGCGACGAAACGCCGCGATGAAATTTGGGCGCAGTTCACCTCGCGCACTAAGACGTACTTTCAGTACTACCTTCGGTCACGGGACGTAGAAACCAAAGACGATCTGGTATCATTGATCATCGCAGATCGCATAAAGGGTAGCTTGAGCCCTGAAGGCTTAGAGTATGTGCGTCTTCGTGAGGAGGAGAGGTGGCTAAAAGCCGGATGAAATATCCGACGTTCTCCAAACGTTCGAACAGGCTAAGGGCAAGGGGCGCGCAGCGAAACAAATTGTTGTGTATGCGGAAAAACCGAAGGGACCCCTGCAAGCGGCGAACAATGATAGCAAACGGCCAATTTAGTGTTATGAATGCCGCGCATCTGGCCACCGAGCCAAGGAATGCCCTCGCGCTTCACAAAACGTGCAGAAGAAGGAGAAACGCGCTCGAGCTCAAAAAGTAGCTGTAGCCAACCTAGAGGCATGCGAAACACCGGCGTCAGTAACCACTCAGACAACCCTAGTAGCAGAGATGAAAACGCCCCAGTCATTCGACGAGGTACGCAAATCGAAGCTATACCAGGTGGAGATTGAGTGCGCAGGGATACCGGCGACAGCTATAATTGATACCGGTAGCGAGATAACCATGGTTAGCGAAGGCCTCGTGCCAAGTATATGTTGGGAGCCATCCGGCTCGATAAAGCTAGTTTCGGCTTTTGGGGAGACGGTTAACGCAAAACTGGTCACTCTTGCGGTAAGCATCAGGCGGCCCACCGCACACATAGCAGGGCCCGAGGCAGTAGACATTGTATGCGCGCTTTCTGATAAGCTGGCGGAGGGAGTGGATTGTTTGTTCTCCAGGGAGGATTGGGAACTGCTTTCGGAGATAGACAGTCGTTACGAGGCACTTGTTATGAATAAGGCCTGCCCTCTCTCTGACGCAGCTAACGCGTCTGTCACCATGGCGGAGCAGAACGCAAAGCTGAGCTCTACATCACACGAGGAGCAAGCGGCGGGGTCTGAGGCAGACAAACTAATGAGTGGTGAGCAGGGTGGGGCGACGGAACAGCCCTGTGAAGTAGATCTGGAAGGAAGCGAGAAGGAAGATGCAATCTCGATCCAGGATGACGCGGACGCAGCCCTAAAACAGCGCCAGGTATTCAGATCCGACCAAGTATCAGACGAAACCTTAAAGAAAGCGTGGGCTGGCGCAAAGGCAGGGAAGGCAGGCGTGTTTGTTTCAGACGGCTTGTTGTATCACTGCGACTCGATCTCCGGTAGCAAAGTGAAGCAGCTTGTGCTCCCCCTTAGCAGGCGTGAAGAGGTACTCTGCCTTGCGCATGAGTCCCTTTGGGGAGGCCATTTGGGGCCACGGAAGACAAAGACCAGAATTAAGTACAGCTTTTTCTGGCCAGGGTTAGAAGGGGACGTAACGCGACACTGCAGGACATGTCACGGCTGTCAAGTCCGCTCAGACAGGCGAATTAAAGATAGGGTTCCCATCACACCTCTCACCAGACCCGACCATCCGTTTCAGGTCGTAAATGTCGATATTGTCACGTAGTGGTGACGAGTCCGACGACACAAATGAAGGGTCGATGATTGCACTAAAGAAATTCTTCATTGGGGCTGACTTCCGCCCGCAAAAGAACTAAGCAACTTGGCGGCGGCGATATAAACAAACCTGCTCGTCGATCGTCGAACAAAGAATAATGCTCGTCACACTCGGCAACGCTCAATTTAAAGGCTGCACAGAAAAAACTAGATAACGTCGCAAACAGCTACCAGCACGAGCTGGAACATTGTGGAAAGACACCTGAGTGGCCGGAACCTTCGAGACAGATCTCGGTGCATCTTGGGCTACAACAAAACTGATAAAGGTGTGACTCGCGACATCGAGCATTAACAAACAAAGATTACGGAACTGATACGCGGTCCAGAATCAGAGTGATAAGCCGGTGGCTGTTAAAAAACAAATACAGTTTGGAAGGTTTCGCGGCATTGCTCCCCCCTTAAAAAAACATCGTTTCGATATTCCAAAACAAAGAAACTTAAACATAAACACCACAGATTATTTAACGCGCGTAATATGGCTTCAGTCGTACATGTACAATTTCTGGGCGTGCGCGTCGCCGTTGTGACGCTGACGTTCAGTCGGGAATGACTTCATAGTCCAGTGGTCCGACGCGGCGAAGGATTTTGTACGGCCCAAAGTATCGACGCAATAACTTTTTACTTAATCCGCGACGGTGAATTGGTGTCCAAACCCACGCTTGGTCTCCTGGATTGTACTCTGCGTGGCGTCGTCGTAAATTGTATCGTCGGCTGTCGGTGCGCTGTTTGTCTTTAATACGCAGCCGTGCGAGTCGTCGGGCTTCCTCTGCACGCTGCAGGTAGGCGGCGCCGTCAAGGTTGTTTTCGCTGGTTGCGTGCGGCAGCATTTTCGTCGAGCGTCGTCGTGGGCTCCCTGCCGTACACAAGCTTAAACGGGGTCGCTCTGGTCGTCTCCTGGACTGCCGTGTTATACGCGAAGATCACGTAGGGCAAGATGGCGTCCCAGGTCTTGTGTTCAGCGTCGACGTACATAGCGATCATGTCCGCGATCGTTTTGTTCAGGCGCTCCGTAAGGCCATTAGTCTGGGGATGGTACGCAGTTGTTCGTCGATGGCTTGTGTGACTGTATTCCAGGATGGCTTGCGTCAACTCTGCCGTAAACGCCATTCCCCTGTCCGTGATGAGCAGTTCTGGGGCGCCCTGTCGCAAGAGAATTTGTTCGACTAAACATTTGGCGACTTCTCGGTACCATTTGGTTGTGCTCTTGCTTCGGCGTAACGGGTAAGGTAGTCAGTTGCCACGATGATCCACTTGTTATCCATAGATGAAGATGGAAAGGGGCCGAGGAGATCGATCCCAATTTTTTGAAAGGGCAGGATTGGGGGCGGAATCGGGTTTAGTAGTCCTGCTGGTCTGATCGGCGGCGTATTGCGTCGTTGGCACTCACGACCCGTCTTCACGTAGGGGGCAACTTAGGCATGCAGTCGCGGCCAGTAAGTAATACTTCTCCTGGATTCGACGCAACGTGCGCGCAAATCCGAGGTGGCCTGCTGTGGGCTCATCGTGCCACGTCTGCAGAATTTCTTGCCGAAGGGTTTTAGGCACTACGAGAAGCTGCGCGGTCTTGTTGGGTGCGACATTCTTCTTCACGAGGAGGCCATTGCTTAACGTGAAGGATGCTAAATGTCGCCTGAACACAGCAGGAGGGGAAGCGGTCTTTCCTTCCAAGTAATCGGCTAGCGCTTTCAGCTCAGGGTCTGATCGCTGTTGTTCCGCGAAACTGCTGGCGCTTACCGGTCCCAAAAAGGCGTCGTCGTCATCGTCGTTCGGGGGAGCATCGACGGGAGCACGGGATAAGCAGTCTGCGTCGGAATGCTTCCGGCCCGACTTATAGACTACAGTCATGCCAAATTCTTGAAGTCGTAGGCTCCATCTGGCAAGGCGGCCGGAAGGATCTTTCAAATTAGCCAGCCAGCAGAGCGCGTGATGGTCGCTTACCACCTTGAATGGACGGCCGTATAGGTATGGACGAAACTTAGAAGTGACCCAGATGATTGCAAGGCACTCCTTCTCGTTCATCGAGTAATTGACCGGGGCTTTTGTGAGGGACCTGCTAGCGTAGGCGATTACTTTCTCCTGTCCGGCACTCTTCTGGACGAGAACGGCTCCTAGGCCCACACTGCTCGCGTCGGTGTGAATTTCGGTCTCGGCGTTTTCATCGAAGTGGCCAAGTACAGGAGGGCATTGCAGCCGGCCCTTAAGTTCGTCGAAGGCTTCTCCTTGCGGCGCTTCCAATTTAAAAGGTACGTCAGCCTTTGTAAGCTGCGTCAACGGTTCGGCGATCCGCGAAAGGTTTCTGACAAATCGTCGATAATAAGCGCACAGCCCAGGGAATCGGCGCACAGCTTTCTTGTCGGCAAGCGGTGGAAATTGTGCAATTGCAGCTGTTTTCTCGGGGTCTGGGCGAATACCATCCTTGCTAACGATATGACCTAGGAACCGGAGTTCTTCGTAGGCGAAGTGACACTTCTCTGCTTTTAGCGTTAGTCCCGATGACTTGATGGCTTCCTGCACTGTCTGTAGTCGTTTTAGGTGGTCTTCAGAGTTTGACGAGAAGACAACAACGTTGTCCAAATATACCAAACAAATTTGCCACTTCAAGCTTGCCAGGACTGTGTCCATTACTCGTTGAAACGTGGCTGGTGCGGAGCAGAGGCGAAATGGCATCACCTTGAACTCATAAAGGCCGTCCGGTGTGATGAATGAGGTCTTCTCGCGATCTCTTTCGTCGACCTCAATTTGACAATATCCGCGCTTCAGTTCCATCGATGAGAAGTACGTTGCATTGCAGAGCCGGTCGAGAGTGTCGTCGATGCGGGGAAGCGGGTAGACATCCTTCTTCTTTATGCTATTCAAGCGACGGTAATCAACGCAGAAGCGAAGTGTGTTGTCTTTCTTCTTCACCAAAACGTATGGTCCCGCCCAGGAGCTGTTCGATGGCTGGATTACGTCATCACGCAGAATTTCGTCAACTTGATCGCGAATGGCCTGCCTTTCTCGCGGCGATACACGATAAGGGCTCTGGCGCAGAGGTCGGTCGTGTTCGTCCGTTATAATGCGGTGCTTGGCCAGTGGTGTTTGTCGCACCTTCGATGATGACGAGAAGCACTCCCTGTAGTTTCGAAGAAGACTGCGAATCTGGTTTTTCCTGCTGTGGGTCAATACTGGGTTGATGTCAAATGTGGGCTGACGGAATTGGTCCGGTGCATCTTCCAGTGGTCGGTCGTGGAGGGCGAATACGTCTTTTTTGGTCCACTAATTCGTCGAGAAAAGCGATGGTCGTGCCCTTGTTGAGATGCCGGTATTCTTCGGTGAAGTTTGTTACCAGCACCTGAGCTTGTCCTCTCCGGAATTTCGCGATGCCGATACCTCGTTCCAAGAGCAACTAGGATATTTCCTTCGACGATGCCTTCAGCGGTTTCGATGTCTGTGCTACCTACGCTGACAGCGACGCTTGATCGGGGCGGTACGGTCAATTCTCCGTCGAGGACGTTTAGAGCGATGTGTTGCGTCGAAGTCGTCGAAGCAGGTATGGCTTTGTCTGCAGAGAGCTTGATGAGCTTGGATCGGAGGTCGATGATAGCCCGATTTTCATTTAGGAAGTCCATGCCTAAAATCACGTCGCGGGAACACGGCTGCAAGACCACAAAGCTGGTGGGGTAAGTACGCCTATTTACGGTTATTCTTGCAGTAAATCGTCCCGATGGAGTAATCAGGTTGCCACCTGCGGTGCGAATCAGCGGGCCATCCCAAGCGGTTGTAACTTTCCTGAGATGGGAGGCTAACGGTCCACTGATCACTGAATAGTCAGCTCCGGTGTCTACAAGAGCAGTGAGTCTGCGACCGTCAATATCAACTTCAAGGTCACTTGTTCGCGTCCTCGCATTGCAGGTGGGCCTTAGTGTCCGATGTCGGCTCCGTCGTTTCTTCAGGTCATGGCCGGGGCATACCGTTGTTACTTCGCTGGGCGGCGGTGTCTTCTTGCACTTTGGTCGTGTTGTAGTCGATGTCGTCGTGTGAAGCGGCGATGAAATGGTTGCGTCGTCGTTAGTGGTCGTCGGCGGCGGAGGATCTTCGTCTTTTTGCCGTTGAGCAACCTCACCTCCAAAGGTCGCTGCCTTCAGTTTCCCCTACGGGGGCTAGGAGACCGTCCTTGCACGTAACCACAGCCCGGCGACGCAAATTGGGCATTGTACGGTGATGGGGAGCGTGACAGACGCTTTGGCGACGAGTGCTCTCCGCGGCGCAGGAAGTCGTTGATTTCCTCTGGTCGCTCGCGAGGACGGGGTCGTGGGGCGTCGACAGCGAAACCACGGAGGCCGATCCGCCTGTACGGGCAGTGACGGAGGATGTGTCCTGCCTCACCACAATGGAAGCAGAGCGTTCGGTTGTTTGCTGTCCTCCAGGCGTCGCACTTTCTGGGGCTTGGGGGTCGTTGATAGGCTTGGCGGGCGGGGACCAAGGGGCGGCTTTCGGAAGCAGGATGGTAGCGGCGATGGTTCGGAAAGTCATCACGTCGGGGCGCAGGGCGACGTAATGCATCAGCGTAGTTCATTGCTGTTGCCTCTTGCGCTGGAACAGTCGCAGCCGTCGCTTGAAGAACGCCCAGCGCCTGCTGGACTTCTTCACGGACGACGTCCGCGAGCATCGCCACCTGGGGTTGTTGCGATGATGGCATCAATCAGCGGAGCTCCTCTCGCACGATCTCCCGGATGAGGTCCCGAAGGTTTTCTCCGCTTGCAGATGCGCTGGCGTAGTGGCATGACTAGTCTGGTTGAAGTGGTCGCTCGTAGTGGCGCATGCGGGTGGCCAATGTCTTCTCGATAGTAGACGCCTCCGTTTCAAATTCCGCCACGGCTTTTGGCGGATTTCGGACAAGGCTTGGAAAAAGCGATTCTTTAACGCATCGCATTAAAATTTGACTCTCACTTTCGGTCATGTTCGGGTCGGCGCGGCGAAAGAGGCGCTTCATCTCCTCAACATACGACAGGACAGGCTAGTTAGGAAGTTGCAGTCTTGACTGAAGGAGGGCCTGGGCTCTTTCCTTTCGGACGATGCTTGAAAAGGCTGTCAAAAGGGCTTCCTTGAAAGAAAATCTCCCAATCCTTCATAGCTGCCTCATGATTTTCGAACCAAACTCGGGCATGTCCTTGAAGAACAAAGTAGACTTGCCTGAGTTCCACGGCGTCGTTTCAGCCATTGAATTCTGCAACACGGTCGAAAAGGCCCATCCAGTGTTCTGCATCTTAGTCCGGTCGTCCATGGAAGCAGGGGGGCTCACGGGGTTGAACGAAAACAACCGGTGCTGTAGGCTGGGCCATTGTCAACGTCGATGTCTTCCGAAATCGAATGGGGTCAGGTAGCAGACCGTGCTCTGGCTGTAGGCCTTGAAGTCCGGGGCTGGTTCGGTGACCTGTAGGCTGGTCTTCCAGGGCGACAGGAACACGGATTGGGTCTTCGCTTGAAGGATCGAAGGCAGCACCTCCATCAGATGTCACGTAGTGGTGACGAGGTCGACGACACAAATGAAGGGTCGATGATCGCACTAAAGAAACTCTTTATTGGGGCTGACTTGTGCCCGCAAAAGAACTAAGCAACTCGGCGGCGGCGATAGAAACAAACGTGCTCGTCGATCGTCGAACAAAGAATAATGCTCGTCACACTCGGCAACGCTCAATTTAAAGGCTGCACAGAACAATCTACATAACGTCGCAAACAGCTACCAGCACGAGCTGGGACATTGTGGAAAGACACCCGAGTGGCCGGAACCTTCGAGACAGATCTCGGTGCATCTTGCGCTACAACAAAACTGATAAACGTGTGACTCGCGACATCGAGCATTAACAAACAAAGATTACGGAAATGATACGCGGTCCAGTGATAAGCCGGCGGCTGTTAAAAAACAACAAATACAGTTTGGAAGGTTTCGCGGCAATATAATCGGGCCGCTCGATGTTCCGTCGAGCAGGGGTCATAGGTACCCTCTCTGCCTCATTGACGTGTGCACGCGGTGGCCGGAGGTAGTCTGTTTGCGATCCCTAACAGCTAGGGCAACATGCGACGCCTTGCTTACGGTTTTCAGCCGCACAGGCATACCTGAGGTAGTCTGTTCAGATCAGGGAACCAACTTCACGGCGCAGCTGACGCGTGAGATGTTAGCAAGACTGGGATGCGCACCGCGTTTTTCGACTCCTGAGCATCCGGAGAGCAACGGGACAGTGGAAAGGTGGAACCGCGTTTTGAAGAACATGTTGTTCCATGTTATTGAGAAAGATCCCATGAACTGGGATAGACTGGTCCCGTTCGTTCTCTGGGCGTACAGGGAAGTCCCCAATGGCACTACAGGCGTGGCGCCGTTCCGGCTCTCATTCGGTAGAAATCCTATCGGACCGCTACCAATTCTGCAGCGAGCATGGACAGGCCAGCAACCCCTCCCGAACATACTCGGGGAAGAACCCGCGAAGTATTTGCGACAGCTACGCGAGCAGCTAGAAGAATCACCTGAAGAACAGAACCCGTTCTAAACCATCAATAACTACATTTCTCTCAAGCTTAAAATAACGATCTTTTGTATTATTTGCTAATTTGATTCTTTACTGTAACCCTTTGCGTGATAATTTTGTTTTTGGGGTAATAGGCTCTGCGCATATTTATGGGCTCCTACGGCTTGTGTATTATTCTGCTTTCTATTGTATAACCAGTGATTGGTGCAATTTTTTTTGTACATGCCATTGCTTTGTTTTACCACTACTTTCACCACTCCGCTAAAATCACCGTGTGGGTATTAAGTATCTAGATAGAAATAAATGACCAAATAAATAAATAAATAAATAAAATAAAAATGATGGACACTTTTACCTCCTAGGAGCAGAGGCGGCTCCAGTAGTAATTACGCATTTTACACCGCACTAAACGTATTGGGTAACACGTTTAACGCACTGGCATCAAAGGCCTGCTGACAGAAAAACAAACGCAGGCTTTTTTTACGAAACATCAGGAGCATGGCGCTGGTAGGCACTAGCTTACAAATGAAATGGCTGCGAACTGTGTGTACGTAAAGTTGCGTGACGTTTGTGATATCTCTGATTGATATCCGCCGCGCATTCAAGTTACCACTAAGCCATGCAGGCATGTTCATACGGTTTGGTTGAAGCGGAGTTTTACACTTAGGCTGGGAGCTCAGCCCATCGCGTCAACAAGCAAAAGCGAGCTTAGGCTTCCCAAAAAAAAATTGTTTCGCCTAGATCCACCCATATTCGGTAATGCCTTGAAGCACTGTTTTATTTTGTGTTGCAGCCGTAGGCATATCTCAACTCTAGCTTCTGCTTTACAGTAGTTCGCCAAAAGAAAAATAATTCATGCACCTTCAGGCCCTTGACGAGCAAACTACATTTCGTCAGTGGGATGTGGATGAGCTCTAACGCTTTCATTTGAAAGGCCTTACCATTTCAAATATAAGTTGCGCAGCCCTCCATTCCCAACAAAAGCTGAGCTGTAAACGAGCAGGCTACAAATGTTAGCTGTTCCTGTTATAACCACATTACATCGTGTTTTAAAAATGTCATATTACCACGTGTTAAAATGTGTGGTTATTCCTGTTTAGAAACAGTCGGCCAAGTTGGGCTGCAAATCCCACCGGCTGCGCAGTTGAATCCCACAGCTCAGCATTACCTGCGCCAAACTTCTAACGTCGATCGCACCACTGGTGAGAACATAGGCATATATTTTGTGTATAACCTCTAAGTTCTCTGCTTACCTCTTAAAAAGAATAAATTTAAAGCCTTTCTCAAGTACAGAAAATCGCATGTGGCGCGTTGTAATATACAAGAGAGAAATTAAACAAACGACTGATGCCCGTACTCGCTCCAAAGTGTTCTAGTAGTAGCATTTCTAAATTGAGAACCAACTGTATATTTTGGCTCGACTCCCATCACAGAATGCTGACCAAGAAGGCAGCTCCTACCAAAGGCACAAAGCGACATTCATGAAATAGACTAAAAGAGGCTTCGTTGCTCGCGCCATAAACATCATGCAGAAACGCCACATTATATATGACTGTGAACGGAGAGCTTTAAAAGGACCATGCAGCTGTTTGTGCCTGCACTGGCCTGCCAAATCGCACTTCATCGCGCTTGTTGCCACCAAATTCTGCCTTTTACCCATTCGAAATAACGTCTCTGGTTAGAGTAGTGATGGCGCGTCTGTCGCTCGTTTATTAGGACAAAGGCTCGGTTCCACCGGTTGCCACCAAAGTTTTGGGTGTTGGTCAACAAACCTCTACACACACAGCACAGCAATTCGTCTCGACGAAATAGGGATTTTCGTTAAGACCGACGAAGAAATTTTCAGTGGCATAGACCTACAAACGCTATCGCGTTAATACCGTCCTGGACATGTCTCTGCAGACACGTTTAGTTAAAAGCCGCTGGATCGCATCCGTATGCTAACTTCGCATCTCGGTTGCGCCTCAACACGTGACTCGCCGTTCACCTGATATTATTATGGGTACTGCTCGGTTCTTCTGAAAGCTATATTCGCTGCTCGGTTCTTCTGCTGGCAAATATTCGCTGAGCTATAAACCGAAGACGTGAATTCGAATACGAGCACCCTGCAGATGTGGTGTGCCGGGAAAAAGCACTTCTTAATAACCAAGACAGCAAGCGTTTGAGACTGCAGCAGAAACGTAAGATGATAGAGAGGGTCGTCTTCAGAGACAGTGTACAAAGCATGAAAACGACGAAGATGAGCCCCAATATTGATCTGCTGTTCCACAATTTTCTGCTTGGGTATGAACTAGACATTTCGAATGTCCAAAAGGTCGCTACCTAATTTAAAGCTTATAGGACAGCAATTGCTTTAATGCGCACAAAAGCCACAGCTTTACTAATTGTTAAAATACCTTGATCAATAAAACATTAAAAATCAAAAGTGTGTCTAACCAGGCTTAAACGATCTTGCGTTCCTTTTAATCAGGTTCAGTCGAGTTCGACCTTAAACAATTATCTCAACTATAGCGAAATGCGTTATTATTACAGCATGAGTTGCACGTCCAAATCACAGCTCAACCCAGGCTTAACCTGATGATAGTAAAGCGTCTACATTCATAAGCATCGTAGGCGCAGCTATCCAGCAGCTATTGTTGGCTCCATCCCTTAAACGTTGCCATTATTTATTTATTTTTTAATCTCCGCTTTCGAGGGAATTGCAGAAGGGAGTGCTTATGCATAAGAGTATATCATTGCCATATAGTCGTGACGTGGCATTTGGCGACAAATGACGAGGCTTGAAATTCACTAGAATAAACTCTTTATTGGGCTGACTTGGATTGACCGGGGGAAAATTCAGATGAAACGCAGAGTTCAAAAGCAACTGAAAAAGATCAGGCAACCTGCGAATTGAGAACTAAGGCTTAACGTAGACGCACTAACAAGATCAGCGAATAAAAAGGTACTTGAGGCCAAAAAACACTTTACTGCTACTACGTTCAGCAGCTTTATCAAAGAATTGCCGACTAAATTTTATAACTTCAATAGCGATAAATATCGTGCTCAAGGGGGCTGTGTTGTCGACGAAAAAAAAAAAGGCTGACTCTTTTAATGGCTATTTTCAATCAGATTTTACGGCCGACAATAGAGATGTTTAGTATAGCGTATGGAGGCTTTCGTATGAGAAACGCCAGCAAGTTATGGGGCGTTACTCTGTGTGTTGCATCGACGATTTTAGTTGCCCGTACGAAAGCGCGAATGCAAACTACGGTGGCGACATCTAGATTTAAGATAAGAAAACGCATTCAGACTTCCTTTTTTTTTTTTTACTCGCAGGCCAAACTAGCCAAGTCGTACGGGAGCCAATTTCTTTGCTGCGACAGTTTTGCTGTACTCCCTAACGTTGGTATTCATACGTTGGCTACTTTTACCCTTTATTGCCGTCATGGTGCGTAACGGCCTCCTTTCGGCCCCGTACTGCCAAGCATATTTTTACGGATACACGCGTATACGCAGTCAAGTCAAGGCGATCCACTTCATGGCGTTGCCACGCCAACAAAGCAACGCTACTCGTCAAGCTTGGGGACTGCGCTGCCGCCATGCAAAATAAAAAAAAAAACAGAGGTAAATATTCGCTACATATTTGTAGTCAGTGCTACACGAGGCAAAGCGAAGACTCCGTGTGCCATTTATAGGCGGCAGCGCGCCTAAAAACGCGGTAACGAAGAGAATTTCACTCTGAAGCGGGCGGCTTAGACGTCGCCATCTTGTCAACGCTGATCTCCCATCGTACGTGAGGGCCGGGCACGACAAACTCAAGTTTCGGCGTACGCTGGCCGATCGTACGAACGAGCTCGGTCTCGGGTATCGTATACCGCATGTGCAGTGCGTGTCACGATATTTTTGGCGTGCGCTATTCCTCTGCGTGTGTCTGTGTACGCTAGTCTCTAGTGGTGTTTTAGAGGGATTAACGTGTCACAGTAATGACTCCATGCATCTCTTGGGCACTCTCACCATAACTGTACCTAGAATTCTATCTCTGTTACTAAATTTAGATACCCAAAAAGAGCTACGGTCCAGATGGTATACCAGACTGTTTTATAAGGCGACATGCAGAACCAGTTAGTCAGTACTTCTTTCTCATATATTCCAAATCAATTCATATTAGACGGTGAATGGGACTACTTTCGCTACTTTCTATTTAGTTGGTAGGCATCTATTATGAATTGATTTGGAATGTATGAGAAAGAAGTACTGACTAACTGGTTCTGCATATCGCCTTATAAAACAGTCTGGTATACCATCTGGGCCGTAGCTCTTTTTGGGTATCTAAACTTAGTAACAGAGAAAGAATTCTAGGTACATTTATTGTGAGCCGAAGAATAGCAAACAGGAACGGAGGGTTAAAGTAGAAGGACGCGATCAGAATATTAACGGCGATGATAGCCCCCCGCTGTACCTACAGCCTCCCGTACCCCAACGTCACCAGAACGTAATCACTGAAAATTGATGCGCAGTTTCGGAAAGCTTATAAACTAGCTCTCGGATTACCAAGTCATGCATCCAATGAGGCTGTTATGGCAATGGGCATCTCGGCCAGCTACGAAGAACACAAAGAAGCAATCCAGGTCTGCCAAGAACGCAGACTAGAACAAAGTCGGACAGGTAGACACCTACTGAACATCATGGGACGACCCATCGTTGAGAAAACTAACCCCCTAAAAGAAACACTCACTCCCGAAAGCAGAGCTGAATACCAGATCCTTCCAATTTCCAAGAACATGGACCCCCTACACAACAGCGAAAGACGAAAAGCGAGATGTCGCCACATACAAAACAACGTCGTCAGAAAGAATTGCGACATACTCTACGTAGACGCCAGTCCATATCTGCGGAGAAAAGCGGCGATAACCACCACAGTTGACCACACCGGAAGTGAGGTGACCAGCTCATCGATCAAGACTAATAACTAGATAGAAGATACAGAGGAAGTTGAAATCGCCCTTGCAGTTAAACATGCCAGCAGCATAAGTAGAAAACACAAATACTGAGCGATTCCCAAAAGGCCTGTCGTGCCTTCCTCCTGGGGCACCTATGCAAACAGGCACACCGAATAATGAAGCAGGAAAAAAAGACGGGCAACATGAAGCACACAATCATGTGGATACCGGCACACGAAGGAATCGATGGCAACCCGGCCGCCGACAGGGTAGCCCGAGGGCATACTTTCCAGGCACCTGCGTCAGATGCCCCAGAGCCTTCAACCCCTCTCACATACGCGGAACTAATACGGTACTTCAAATTAGAAAGAAAACGATACGCAGAACCGCACAAAGACCTCAGCAGACAGGAGGCAGTAACCTGGAGGAACATACAGGCTGGGACATTCCCAAACCTAGCAAAGTACCACAAAATCTGGCCCGAAAAATTCAAAAATAACACATGCACTGCATGCGGTGAAGTCTCGGACATCCTTCAGATGATATGGAACCGCAAAGAGCAATTAGAAAAATATAAAGCTCGAGCCCTCAGCCAAGCGGAGTGGGAGGCAGAGCTGGCCCACACCTGTCTCTTTTAGCAGCGCAGTCTGCTCACCAGGGCCCGAAAAACTGCCCAGGCCAGTGGCATCCTGGACTGAGGAAACCACCCACGCTATTCCGTTAAACAATTAAAGTTTACTCTCTCTCTCTTTCACATGCCATTGTTCGAACATGTCAGAGCACATCATATTAAAACTGCTTGAAGAGCATGCCCAGGTCTATAACATGACACATACCAACCAGCACGGGTTCATAAGTAGCCTACTATTACACAACTTGTCGAACTGTTTCATGTCTTCGCACAGGGAATTAACAACCAATGTCAAATAGATGTAATATTTTAAGATTATTCGAAGACTTTCGACCGCGTGTAACAGGCTAAATTGCTCTTTAAGCTTGAATGTGCTCTTGGGGATGGACCTGTTGCCAGATGGAGAGACGACTACTTGTCCAAACGCCGGCAGTTTGTGCAGTATTAAGCCCAAGTTTCTCATACCTTTTCGGTTGAATATGTCGTTCCGCGGGGTTCTGTGCTGGTACCAGTCTTATAATTTATAAATGGCATAGCACCAAGAGCCCTATTTTCGACAATTCGCCATTTTGTTCAAATTGTGATGTACGCGTGACGTGTGGAGTAGGCCGGTGCCAGGTTACGTAAGCACACAATCGGGTTACGCATTCTGAAGAAAAAGGGAAATGAAGTGACAGAAAAAAGCGCGCTGTCGTGAGCTACTACATAGACCTCCTTCAAATTTGCAAACAAACAAGATGATCGAGGTGACGATGTTCTCGTCAAGGATAACATGGTGGGCAAAAATTTCGACCGCGGCCGCGGCACTGCGACCACGCTAGTCAAGACCGTGTTATTCTGATTTGTAGGCGCCTTCTTGGCAGACGAAATGGTTATGTGATACTAATTCGTGAGCCTCAGCGGTGAGAATAGAAGCGATACATTAAAAAACTCTACGTACACAGCGTGCATTGTACGGACCCGCACACCGTACAGATGGCGCACGAGAGAAGTGTTGCTGCCAGCCAGGGAAAATGGGCGACGTTGACATCTATGTGCGTTTTTTTTCCGAAGCAATTAAGCGCGGTACACATAGAGAATTACAAAGCTTCGTATGCTTACAACTACTTTGAGTCGAGTAAGCTGACGGGGATTTTCCTCGCTCATAAATAGCGCGCGCAAACCGCGTCCGCTCGAAGCATTACTTCGTTACCGGATGACTCTTCACACCGAGCGGCAAATAACCGTTCTTGGTAAGCACGAAGCACCTCGCTTGCGTCGAGCGGATGTATGGTTAAGATGTTTTAGGTCAGCATGACAAAAGTAGCCTTGACACTGCACGGATTTGAGTAATATTTCTTTATCGTTGAACTCACAACGCTGCGCGTCTGTTATATCAGCTCTGTTCGTGGGCGGCTGTCGTCGTTAATGGTAGCAATTTTATCACGGGTAGTCACGCTTATAGCTAGCGTTACAATTACGAGCTGCAATGGTCAATGTAGTTCCGTGGGTTCCGGTAAAAACGGCGGCCCAGGAAAAAAAGGTCCCGGATAAAACGTCCCCAAATAGATGCAATCAAACTTACTGCAAAGTCGAGCTTTCGCTTTTCCTGGTGCTTGGCTTATCAGCGATGAATTGCGCTGATTCTAATCACATTTTACTGTTTTTATCTTACATATGTGCTTATGGTTTCACCATGAACATTATTTACATTTTGAACCCCGCCGTTTTATTTTTTTTTCACGTTCTGTATTTTTTTTTTACTAAAGGCCTAGACTGAGCTTCTTCGTGTCTAGCCGCAGTATTGTATGCTGCAGGACTTTTTTCTACCCGTCCGCTGAAAATATGCAAAACGTTGTACTGATGCCGTGCGTTCGCAAAAAAAAAAAAAAGAAAACTTATGGCACCGACATTTGTGCGGCCGAGAACAAGCAAGTCTATCGAATGTGAAGTATTAGTCAGGTGATTAGACCAGCTTGGAAACTGGGAACTACGCACTGCATAATACTCGCTGGATGTTATATAGTGGTGTTGGTCTTTTTTTTTTTTTCGCAATGTTTTCTCGCCAAGTCTTCTACAGTTCCGGTAAACGTGAAAAGCACCCAGAGGATCTAGTTCCCAAACGATGGTTACATCTATACATAAAAAAAAGGCATCCAATAATGTGTTCAATTTTTCGCGGAAAGAGTTCCGGGCAGATATTGGAGTCAATTTCTTCTGTGAACTTTTTTTTAGGGGCCGCTACCTGAGGCGACCTTTCTTGACGAATTTTCTGGGGCCGTATATTCCAGGAACCTTTTTTCGGGGCTGTATCTTCTAGGGACATCTTTCCTAGGGTTGTTTTTACCTTCACCCGTGGTAAAGGTAAAAAATTAGCAAACGATGAAGCCGCATGCATATTAAATCAAAACTTTAAATGTGAAACACATAACACGTGCCAAGCACACATGTGCCGTGTACATGAAACATATATTCCATAATTAAAATAGAAGCTGTGAGCATTTTTGCTTGCGTTTCTCATCGTGGAAACCCTGTTCAATTCATTAACATCTGAGTGCATAGTGAAAGGCAAAAAAGGCAGTGTTTAGGGCCGACGTTTAAGACTGTCTTTGGTGACGTAATGGCAATGTGAATCATCCCGTGGGCGAGATAAAATTTCATATATCGCGCCATGTAACAACGCATATTCCTACGTTCTTTGGCGAGGTATTTCATCCTTCCCTGCCAATGCTAATATAGTAATTTTTTTGTTTTCTGCGTAATTAATTTCACTCTTGCGGACTACTTATTGACTGGCACTGGCACAGGCTTTTGCATCTTAATGGTGCGTTTTAGATAGTAAAGGTGATATTTACTGAATAAAAGTATCATTAGCAGTTATAAGTTGTAATTGTGATCAGTTTTGTTGGTTGTAATTGTTTTTTGCATGAAGCTGTAATACATTTGGAATCAGTGCCTCGTATAGCGCGCCACCTTATTTATATGTAGATTAGTGACGCGTGGACAGGCAGCGTAATAATAAGATTAGGCCGACCTGTCTGGCGTCTTGCATAAAAACATCTATGGATTCTTTTATTTGCGAGAAAGTGAATGGATTGTAGTTAGGTGTTGGTTGAATATGTGACCTCCTAATTTAACAAAAAGCCCACTTCCAAGTGCATTATATATTTTAATAAATTATTCAGACCTGTTATTTTCTCTGAGTACTCTTTCTGTTCCTCCATGAGCGAAAAAGCCATATAATACTGGGGCACATTTTTTATTTATTCATTTATTTATTTATTTTTATTTATTTATTTATTATTTAATAATTTATTATTTATTATTTTTTAATTTATTAATTTATAAATTTATTTATTTATTTATTTATTTATTTATTTATTTATTTATTTATTTATTTATTTATTTATTTATTTGGCGTAAACTGTCAATCCCCGCAGGGGACTGTTTCTGGAGTGGGTTCATATACAAGAGGTATACAAGAGTAAATTCAAATAAGCTTAACCAGTATATCATCGTGTCAAGCAGGAACTGCACAATCAGGTATAAAATGAAAGAGTTGCGAAAACATTTGGTATTGGCGTGAACACCAAGAAAAATATTTACACAATGACATCAAATTGCGCTTTTGTGTAACGGCGATCCAGTACATTTAGGAACAGATGAACCGCATGTGGGGACATCATGCTCTGCAGAATTTACTATATTTTGTTTATTCAAGCTGGCCCTTTCGAGTGCATATAGAGGCAGTCGTTCTAGAACTAAATTTAGTCAGATTATATAAACATCAAGTATACAGCCAGTATGCAATGAAAACAAATTTGCTTATAAGCAAGAAAAGAAAACACAAAATCCTGAGAAAGATCTACAAACAGGCATAAACTTTTGTTTCTTGACCGCAGCGACTCCCTAGTGAGCCTAACAAAATTTTCCAGCCTATCCGGCGATGTTACAAAGCTGTCCAGCGCGTTCCATTCACGCACAGCTCGAGGGAAAAAGGAATAATAATAAACATTGTTGATGGAAGAGTACTCTTCGAGTGTATAGTCATGCTTCTGCCGTGTTGCTCTAGAACGGCTGAAGTTGACTTAAGTGACAGGATATATTTTCAGCGCATAATGAACCAGTAGTTCTTAGAATTTGAGTCTATGTGCCTGGGTTGCGCGGCTTGATAGTGCGGTCAGGCCAGCGCCTGAAAGCAGCTCCGTGGGAGAGTCGGTACGCCGTTACTTGCAGATATAGCGACCCGCTTTCGGTTGCACCGAATCGAGCGTGAGTATATCTCTCCGTAAAACGGGTAACACGGGATGTTCGCATATTCTAGAATCGGACGGATGAGAGCCTTGTATGCGAGCAGTTTGATTTCTTGAGTGGTGGAGTGACATAAGACACGTTTTAGAAATAGCCTCTTTATTGTTTTTTGGCGATATATTGCACATGAGCATTGGAACTGAAGGCTTGAGTAATCGTTACACCCAGGTATATTTGTTTTCGGTTACAGTGTCAAGAAAGACTTTGCCACAGCCATAAAGAAGCTAAGCTTCGGCGTTTTTTGTTAGTAAAATGGAAACAGTTTTTTACAAAGTGATAAACATTGCCTGCTCTTCGGGAGTGTTTATTTGCTATTAAAGCACGTCTGCGAACAATCGTATGTTGACGTGCACTTGGGGCCCTATTTTCGACACACATGGCCACCGTTCGGCGCTATGTTGTTTGTGTGATTGGTTGTCAGAAAGGTCACGTGTTCCAAATTTGTGGCATGAAATTGCGGTCTGTCGAAACGGCTTTTTGCGGTGACGTGAAAATTACGTGAACGTGAAAACTGATTTTTAACTACGCTATTCATAATGTCTGGATGGTATATATAAGTAATTGTGGAGGGAAAAGAAAGGTATATATTGTTACGATGAAATAGCAAAGGGGTGTTTATTTACAGTGATATGGCAGTGGGATAAGGTGAAGCCTACTAGCCCCAGGCACCAACGCTTCGTCTTCTTCTTCTGCCTCACCATCACCATCCCTCATCGTCGTCATTAGCGTGACATTTCCCCCCTACTCAGACGAAGCCCTCTGGGCGTGTTCGTGAGTCGTGCGAGGCTGACACGGCTTCAAGCGGGCAACATGACACAGTTCGGTTTTGGCAGACCGGCGACCCGATGCTGTCAGGCGGGCTATCCCATAAGTTAAATCACTAAGGCGTTTGATAACCACATATGGGCCGTCATAATGGGCCAAGAGTTTTTGATGTAGGCCACGGCGCCGAATTGGACGCCATAGCCAGACTAAATCACCTACAGAGTACGTGACCCGCCGGTGACTGGAATCGTATCGCACTTTGGAACGTTCTTGTGAAGCACCAGACCGTAATCGGGCGATTCTCCGAGCTTCTTCGGCGAGACAGAGGGTCTCAGCCAGGCAGGGGTCTTCACGGCTTGTGAAGGGCAGGATAGTATCCAGAGAGTAGCGTGGCGGTCTGGCGTAAAGCAGAAAAAATGGACTGTATCCAGTCGTCTCATGCGTGGCGGTATTAAACGCATACGTGATGAAGGGCAGTATGGTGTCCCAGTTCTTATGCCCTGCGTCCACATACATGGCTAGCATGTTGATAAGCGTTCTGTTGACGCGCTCAGTCAAGCCATTTGTCTGGGGATGGTATGGCGTCGAGTGTCGGAAAGTTACGGCGCATAAACGCATGAGCTCTTCAACAACATCAGCAGTGAATTGTCGGCCCCGGTCAGTGATGACAATTCGTGGCGGCCCGTGTCGTAAGATGACTGAGTGCAGCAAGAAAAGCGACACCTGATGCGCCGTAGCAGATGGAAGAGCGGCGGTTTCACAGTAACGTGTGAGATAGTCCACGCAGATTACAATCCAGCGATTTCCATCCACGGACTTCGGAAACGGACCTACGAGGTCAATGCCTACTTGATCAAACGGTGCTGTCGGGGTCTTCACAGGGTGCAGCAAGCCAGACGGAGTTGCAGTTGGACGTTTGTGGCGTTGACATTGCTTGCAACTGGCAACGTATTGTTCAACCGTCGAGCGCATTCTGGGCCAGTAAAATCTTTCTTGAGCACGGTGGAGTGTTCTAACCGATCCCAAATGCCCAGAAGTTGGATTATCATGCATAACACGCAATACGTCCGTGCACAACGTCTTGGGAACTACGAGTAGGTATCGCTGGCCGACAGGCGAATAACTCTTTTTCCATAGGAGGCCATCATGCACACAAAAACGGCTTGTAGGTACGTTGGCTTGGGCAAAGAGAGGCTGCAGACTGGTATCATTTTGCTGTTCCGTTTTGAAAACATTCGTGTCGGGGAACGCTGGCTCGAGGGTCGATATATAATTGTCGAAATCGTCGCTTTCAGGTCCAGTCGTGGCCATTGGCATCCTAGAAAGACAATCTGCGTCTGCATGACGCCTCCCGCTTTTGTAAACCACGGCAAAGTCATATTCCTGTAACCGGAGGGCCCAGCGTGCGAGGCGACCACATGGGTCTCGAAGGTTCCGCAACCAACAGAGTGAATGATGGTCAGTTACGATAGTAAACGAACGTCCGTACAAATATGAACGGAAACGCTGCACAGCGAAAACTACAGCTAGGCATTCCTGTTCGGTGACTGTGTAGTTTCGCTCCGGCTTGCTCAGGGTACGACTTGCGTACGCGATAACATGCTCTCGTTCATTGTGCCGTTGGACAAGGACTGCACCAAGACCGATTCCACTAGCGTCCGTGTGTACTTCTGTCATTGCAGTAGGATCGAAGTGACGTAAGATGGGTTTCGATATTAAAAGAAACTTCAGTTGACGGAATGACGCGTCGCAGTCTGGTGTCCAGTTAAAAGTAGAGTTTTTGTGGAGAAGGCACGTCAATGGGTAAGCAACGTCAGCAAAGCGATGTATAAAGCGTCTAAAATACGAGCACAACCCTAGAAAACTGCGCAACTCCTTCACTGTCTGCGGGGGTTTAAAAGACTCAACAGCGGCAGTTTTCTGGGGATCCGGCATTACACCATCACCATTGACAAGGTGTCCTAGCACCAGCGCTTGGCGCTCTCCAAAGCGGCACTTTTTGGAGTTCAGAATTAGGGCGGCGTTGTGCAGGCAATTCAAGACACGTACTAGACGGTCATTGTGTTCTTGGAAGGATTTCCCAAATATCACGACATCGTCCAGATAGCAAAGACAAATGTCCCATTTTAAGCCGCGCAAAACTGTGTCCATAAAGCGTTCGAATGTAGCTGGCGCATTACACAGCCCGAATGGCATAACATTAAACTCATAAAGGCCATCTGGCGTTACGAAGGCTGTTTTTTTCTTATCTGCAGGGTCCATTGGAATTTGCCAGTAGCCAGATCTGAGATCAAGACAAGAAAAATAGGACGCACCAGAGAGGCAGTCGAGGGCATCGTCTATGCGAGGAAGAGGATAGACGTCCTTTTTCGTAACAGAATTTAAACGCCGATAATCGACGCAGAATCGCCACGAACCGTCTTTCTTGCGTACAAGAATAACAGGGGCAGCCCAGGGGCTAGATGACTCCTGTATCACCTTTTTCTGTAGCATGTCCTCCACTTGCTCATGAATGACTTTGCGCTCAGATGGGGACACGCGATATGGCTTTTGACGAATGGGACGAGCCGAACCAGTGTCGATGCTATGATGGGTCCGATGTGCAGGGCGAGAGGTTGGTCCATCTGTTTCAGAAAAGTCAAACATAGGCGAAAAAGGTAGAAGAATATCCACAAGAGTACGGCGTTGAGGTGAGCTGAGATCGGCGCTGATCATGCGGGAGATTGAAGTTTCATCAGCAGGCAAAGGTACGATGGCACTCGTAGCATCTGTGACCAAAGCAACGACGTGGGGCGCATCGGGTCCACAAGAGGCAAGCTTCAATCCCGTTGGTAAAACTGCGGGCTCGGACGATGGGTTGATGGTCCATAACGAGGCACTACCATGATGCACGGATATCATACAGTGAGGGATAATTACATTTTTCTTCAGGCATGCTGAGTGAACTGGGTGCACCATGGCCTGGAATGAAATCTTCTCAAGAAGTGGAACGGACACGGGGACGAACATGGCAGACAAGGGTGGAACTACTGTGTCTTCGGTAATACTAAAAACTGTTTCTTCATCACGGCCACTTTCAAAAAGTGCCGGCAGATGCGAGCCATCAAAATGAACCTCTTGACTTCGGCAGTCCACGGTAGCGCCACAAAACTTCAAGAAGTCCATTCCTAAAATGATGTCATGCGTAGAGTGGGGTAAGACTACGAATTCGGCTTGAAAAATTGCACCACCCACAGACACTTGCGCACTACACACACCCAGTGGCCGCAACGCCTCTCCACTCACACCACAAAACGTTGAAGCACGGTCATATTCGAACATCACTTTGCGTCCCAACAAGCGCCTAAACTGATTACTCATCACAGACACAGTCGCACCCGTATCCACCAAAGCTAATGTATACACACCATCAATAAACACACGAATTTTGTTTTTGAGCATTATAGTTGGAGGGATGTTGGCACACAGCACATTTCCAGCGGCCTCACCCCCATTGGTCGCGCTGGTTAGTTTTCCTGCTGATGATGCTGAGGCGACATGGGGCGCCGTCGTGGTGATGGAGAACGACGCGCACGGAAGGCGGGTGGTGGAGTAACACTTCTATCAGATGCAGGGGAGTGGTCGCGGATATTCTGGTTATGGATGTTGCGGTAATACCCACGCTGAGTATTTGATTGTTGAAAAACGGGATTGTATTGCCGATTGTTGGGTACTGTTGGAAGCGCCGGACGGTTATAGCGAGGTGGGAACCTACTGCGGCAGTATCTGGCGATGTGACCTTCGACGCCGCAGCGGTAGCATATCGGCGGAGAAGGTAGAAAATGCTGTTGCGAATAAGAGCAGGGAACAGCTGGGTGCGTCGTAGGTCTGTCTGAATGCTCATACTGCTCAGGAATCCTGGTAGATCGAATGGAAGATCTATGGGCACTTGAGGCGACGTCATACCTTGGGGCGTCAGGCACCGACGCATTCCGGTTGGCGAAATGCATAGGAGGATAGTCAATGGAAGCTGCAACTTCAGGAGCTTGTGGGAAAGGCTGAACGGTAATCGCTTGTGGTGGTGAAGCCGGCCGTCTAGATACCCTCTGGACAGAGACCTCAGCAGATTCGTGCAGGGGAAGTGGGTTGAGCCGCAGGAGTTCTTCCCGCACGATTTGCCGGATCGTCGACGGAAGATCTAGTTGGGCGTGGTCATCAAGGCTGGCCACGGTAGGCACGTTGGCCAGCCGCCCAAATTTTGGCACAATACGACGCGTTCTCAGAGCTTGAAAAGCGCGGATGTGTTTAATGACATCGGAGACGGTTTCAAGGCTGTCTTTGGCGATTAAAAAGTTGTATACGTCAGCCGCGATACCCTTCAAAATGTGGCCGACTCTATCTTCTTCGGGCATGTTGGAATTGACACATCTGCACAATCGGAGGATCTCTTCTGTATAAGTGGTACAAGTTTCATCCGGCAACTGAGCTCTTTGGGCAAGGGTCTGCTCAGCCCGTTTTTTGCTCGGTACAGAGTCACCAAAACGCTGTTTGATCTCGGTGGCAAACCGTTCCCAAGTTGTCAAATTGTCCTCGTTATTCTCGAACCATGTCATCGCCGTGTGAGTTAGAAAGAAGACGACATTTGTGAGCATGGTGATAGGGTCCCACCGGTTGTACCGACTAACTCGTTCATAATGAAGTAGCCACTTCTCAACGTCCTCACCTTCCTCTCCTGCAAAAGGTCGTGGTTCCCGGTAAGGCTGGCAGGGAATAGAGCTGGAGGGGGCAGGCCTGTCACCAGCCTGGCTTGCAGCGTCGCGGCCGGCGCGGTTAGAATCGCTGTGGTCCATGATGTTTGGAAGCGGTGGCAGTCCAGCGAGGCGGCGACTACGTCGAAACTCCAGTGGTTCTTGCTGCGCCGTACTTGGGGATCGAACGGAGCACCTCCACCAAGTTGTTACGATGAAATAGCAAAGGGGTGTTTATTTACAGTGATATGGCAGTGGGATAAGGTGAAGCCTACTAGCCCCAGGCACCAACGCTTCGTCTTCTTCTTCTGCCTCACCATCACCATCCCTCATCGTCGTCATTAGCGTGACAATATGATAGAAATGGAACCTCGTACGCTTGTATTACGAATGGGCTGGAATGAACTGCCCACTGTCAAGAGCCGACTCCTGAAATCTGATTGGCTTACGTCGTCGTCAAACTGACGCTTCATTACGTAAAAAATTTTCTGCCATTGATCAAAATGACTAAACTGGGGCGCCGCATTTCGAACCAATTGAGGCGGCCGCGAAAAATACATGGCGAATTCGATGTGCAGTTTAGGCGGCTGTTAGCTCACCGCAGTTTGGGAGACAATTTGGTGGGTGGTGAAGTAAGCTGGCACATCTTAATGTAATTGCAGAAAGCACTCAAACGATATGATAGGGGAACGTTTCAGCTGTGTTATCTTATAGAGGATTAATAATGAAGACGCAGATTTACTGCCGCAGGAGGGTCGTAGCTACCCTCCCGTTGCAAATGCTTTGCTCTCACAGAGAAACCATCGATCCGCGTCGTCGTTGCCAAGCGCAGAAAAGCGGGCCGCTAACTCAAGCGGTTGATCTGCGCGAGACGAGGCATTTCAGAGAGGAACAAAAGGGAAAGATGGGCGAGTTTTAAGTTCTTCATAATGGTTTTGTGGGCGCTCTTTAACACAGAGACAAACAAAAGAAGAGGAATAAAGGCGCCCGTCCCGTGTTTTCTTCTTTTTGTCTCTGTGTTATACAGCGCCCAGCAAACCATCATTGTCAGAGAGAATCGCGATACTTTCTAATTACCTGTCTGGTCAGTTCGTGAGTACAACCTGAGGGGTTATGTGGTTCGATG
>NC_139347.1:193786885-193789385 GCF_055883805.1 Amblyomma maculatum | reverse complement strand
GCGTAATTTTTCTTTTGCGAACTACTATAAAGCAGAATCTAGAGTTAAAATATGCCTACGGCTACAAGGCAAAATAAAACCGTGCTGCATTTTCAAGGCAGAACCTAATATGGGTGGATCTAGGCGAAACAAGTTTTGGGGGAACCGCAAGCTCAGTCTTTAAGTGCTTGTTGACGTGATGGCTGAGCTACCAGCCTAGGTGCAAATCCTCCCTTCAACCAAGCTTTATAAACATGAATGCGTGGCTTAGTGGTAACTCAAATGCATGGCTGGTATCTGTCAGAAATATCACTCATTGGCCAACGTAACGTCACGCAACTCCACGTAAAGGCAGTTCCCGGCCATTTCATCTGTAAGCTAATTCCTACCAGCGCTATGCTCTTGATTTATCGTACAAAAAGGATGCACCTGCTGTTCTGTTAGCAGGCCTTCGATGCCGGTGCGTTGAACGTGTTACCCAAGACGTTTAGCGCGGTGTAACATGTGTAATTACTACTGGAGGCCCCTCTGCACTTTCGAGTTGAAAGTGTCAATCATTTTTTTTATTTATTGATTTTATTACGCACACTCTCATACACGCGAGCACGCACCTACGCACGTGTGCGCGCTCCCACACACACACACACGCACATTTGTAAACACACGCAGCCCCACCGAGTCTCAAGGTAGAATGCGCATGCCCCCGAGCTCAATCAAGGCGACCGCGCGAGCGTCGCGAACTGGCGGAGAGCAGACGGAGTGTTGTTAGCAATGCACGTCGTCTGCTAGCCGGAACCCGCTCAAGTGGAATCGCTTTCATCATTACGCGTACGCCAACCTGCATCTTTTTTTAAGATAACACTAAATGATTATTTTTATTTTCACAACGTTTTGAGTGCATCAAGCGTCGTTTACACTAAATCAGCTGTTTTCAGAGCGGACATTGATTGTTTATGCGGCTTTGAAGTTTTCCGCTCAGCACGATATTACAAGAGGCTGGGTTGAATAGTGAGCAACAGACAAAACCGGACAAGTTTCCATATCGTGATTGTGCAACAGCTGGGTGTGCACCGCCCACAGGAACGTCAAACGCAATCGACCACATATTATGCAAATTATAAAAGCGCAGTTAAAGCAGAACAATGGCATGTACAAAAATATGCACCAAGCACTGGTTATACGATAGAAAGCAGAATAATACACAAGGCCCCAAAACAAATAAATATGCACAAAGTTTTTAACCCCCTAAAATAAAATCAATGCACACAACGATACCGTAAAGGCTCAAATTAGCAAATAATACAAAAAGTCGTTGTTTTAAACTTGTGAGAAATGTAGTTAATGTTGGTTTAGAAATGGCGCTGCTCTTCAGGTGACGCCATTCGACTATTGTGCGGGAAAGAATTATTATTTGAAAGTGTTGTCATGCGAGGAAAACGGTGTCATTGTGATGTTACGCCCTTGGCAAGTAGCGTATTCGGAAGAAAAAGATATGATTTTAGTTATGTCAATCTTGTAATGGGTCATTAATTAGATGATATGAAAACTTCAGTCGTGTGCAACAATTTCTTTCTGTTAAGTACAGCATAAAACATCTAATTCATATTGGAGTCACCTGTGTATGGTGTAGTCTCGGCCCTGAGGGATTGAGACCTTGCCAGCTTGCGGCATGGTGCAATGTTTCATCACTTTGAGACGTATGATATCCTCCTTTCCTTTCCTAATCTAGCCATGTGATTCATAAGGCACGCCTCCTATCACACTCCTACACCGGGAAAACTTTGCCGCCTGCTCAATGCGCAGCTTGCAACATGTCAACCGATGCTCCAGGGCAAGATATTTTGAGCAGCTATTGCCAGCATTAATCGTCAAGCTTCAGCTTGAAAATATTTTTTAAGATTTGAAGCCATAGTATTGGCTATTGGGTTGTGAAGTGTCAACTGAAATTGCATTATACCTCTTCCTCCATATTGGTCTGACGCTGGAAGAGCACTCCTGAGATGTTATTATGGAGCACGCTGCAATTGACAGATATTCTACAATGTCGGATCCCATTGGTCGCCGCCGCAACCTTGAAACGTTGTGTCAAGGGATGCTGCTATTCCGCCAAGGAAGCGACAAAGCGGTGTCGTTGCACACGTAAATATGCCCACGGTTTTAGTCTGTTTCTGTACAGCGCGATCAGCCGGTCTATATAGGCAAGAGCGAAAATATTTGCGGCGTCCGCGCTGCAGTGTTGGCTGCACAGTGCTGCAGTGTTGCAGTGGCAGCGACGATGAGAGCAACGACGAAGGGTAGTGTGCGTGAATGCATTCTACTTGTCCGGCGTCAGTCTCACAGTGCGTCTGTTTCACTGCGGGCCCTGCAGAGGGCCCTTTGTATGTCGTTGCCTGATAAGGTGTCGGCGGTATTTTAATATGCGCAAATCAACTTTTCGGGACTGAAAAAGCGGTCCGCTTCCTACGCTGCTGACATACAGGTGGGCATGAAACATTTTTGTCTTATTCATGGGGTACAACAA
>NC_139347.1:193711885-193781885 GCF_055883805.1 Amblyomma maculatum | reverse complement strand
AGGTAGGTAGGTAGGTAGGTAGGTAGGTAGGTAGGTAGGTAGGTAGGTAGGTAGGTAGGTAGGTAGGTAGGTAGGTAGGTAGGTAGGTAGGTAGGTAGGTAGGTAGGTAGGTAGGTAGGTAGGTAGGTAGGTAGGTAGGTAGGTAGGTAGGTAGGTAGGTAGGTAGGTAGGTAGGTAGGTAGGTAGGTAGGTAGGTAGGTAGGTAGGTAGGTAGGTAGGTAGGTAGGTAGGTAGGTAGGTAGGTAGGTAGGTAGGTAGGTAGGTAGGTAGGTAGGTAGGTAGGTAGGTAGGTAGGTAGGTAGGTAGGTAGGTAGGTAGGTAGGTAGGTAGGTAGGTAGGTAGGTAGGTAGGTAGGTAGGTAGGTAGGTAGGTAGGTAGGTAGGTAGGTAGGTAGGTAGGTAGGTAGGTAGGTAGGTAGGTAGGTAGGTAGGTAGGTAGGTAGGTAGGTAGGTAGGTAGGTAGGTAGGTAGGTAGGTAGGTAGGTAGGTAGGTAGGTAGGTAGGTAGGTAGGTAGGTAGGTAGGTAGGTAGGTAGGTAGGTAGGTAGGTAGGTAGGTAGGTAGGTAGGTAGGTAGGTAGGTAGGTAGGTAGGTAGGTAGGTAGGTAGGTAGGTAGGTAGGTAGGTATTTATGTATGTATGTATGTATGTATGTACAGGTGCAGTCAAAAGTAAATGGAAGGTCCGACAGCGTGGCAAACTGTGTCGCCGCGATTTCTAACGCCGGCTCTGGTAACTGATTAGCTCCGTCGTCAGGAAGCGGCGCGTGCTACCAGCAGAATTTTATCTGCAGCGTAACCGTGGTCACTTTCAGCTGCTGGAGCAGATGCTTGTTGCTTTCCACATGCGACGCCAAGGATTTTTCTGGCGCTACTTGCGACGTGTTCCAAAAGTGATATCGCGCCGTTTCAAAATGTCGGCAGCTGAAGCGTGCGGCCACGGGCATACTACCTGGTAGCGAACACTGCCACGACTGTTACGCCCGAGGCCACTGTTGCGACCATGCATGGTCCGCGCTTGCACGCACTATTGTGCGCCTGTGGGTATGGTATTGATATGTGCTGTTGGTGCAAAGGCTCTAAATGAGCTTGTTCACATGAATCTTGTTGTGTGAGCATGCTTTGCCTTGTTGTGACCCTACAACTGCCAAGTTGGCACTGTCAAGAGAACGTCGAGAAAAATACAAACAAACGTCGCCCTATGAGAAATAGCTGGAAGTGCTTTTGTTCAACTGTTCACCCTTCCCGTCGAGAGGCGTTATTGTCAAGTCAGAAATGCCCATTGTCCAAAGGAGACGATCGGAGTGACACGTCCGCTGACATACAGGAGAAGAAAGGAGCATGAGGATTACGGCCATTAGAGGATTTCCCGTGAATGCGGGAAAGAGTTGCAATTGCCGGAAAGGGACAATGCTGGGAGCAGTATTCGTGGCGCGAACGTACCCTTGGGTTTCTGAGAAGGAAATCCATTTGCCGGAACCAACACAGCGTATCTTGGCAGAAGAATCGAAATTTACCTCCTCGCCGTTCCTAAGCTGTACCCGAAAACAAGTGACCACGCCCGATGAAACAATACTGGACCAGTCAGTGCATCAGAACATGCAGTGATGTGTTCGATTGGTTGCTGATATCTGAGGGGTATGCCCTGGGACTGATTGGTCAGCATCTTCAGAGAGGAGCTGGACATTGGGGGATTTAAGGACGTTGCAGAGCACGAAATGAGGCTCTGAGCCTGGGTAAACGGCTCATCCAGATGCTTCTGGCTATGAACTCTTAACGCTTGCCATTTTGCTGATATACCCTTTTTTTCATGTTAATAAGTTTTCTCAAAGTGCCATTAAACCTGCTTATATATATTTTACCAACTTCGAAGATTCAGTCCTTCATCTACCCGGAGTCTCTGCACGCTACCAAGTGAAGGCCGGGTCGACTTAGTGAGTCCCAGCGTCACGACAACTGGTGACCAGCGTTGCGATCTGAGTCTACAAGCCACAACATCTGGTGATTGGAGGTGGATAAGATTCTACAAGCCACTACATCTGGTGATCGGAGGTGGCATCTGAAGCTACTAGCCTCAACATCTGGTGATCGAAGGCGGCATCTCAAGCAACAAGCAGGAGCAACAATCGGCCAACAAGAGAGCAGCTCGGAGCAGAAATCGAGCTTTGTCGGCAGTTCACGGCGAGCGGGTTGAACGTCATTCTCAGAGTGCTCGCTGCCTTTCTGGGTGTCACGCTGTGTGGGTTATCCCACCGCTGCCACCATGTGGTAGACATATCCGGTATAAAAAGCAAAACTGTTTATTATTACATCAGGTAATGGCGCCCGTTTTCGATCTGCTTGGCGCGGTCGCCCACGCCGGGGTCTCCCGGCGGTCCACTTGGTTACCTTGCCGCTTGAGGCGCTGTTGTCAGTGGTGCCCACAATAGGGTGCTTATACGAAAACATTTTAGCCATGTCCTTATTAGCCGCAGGTGAAGCCCCCAGAAATGAAAATATGCACATACCGTTTACTTTCACTAGGCTCAACCCCGCCATTGCGCAGTGGTTCATTATAAAGGCGCACAAGTATTCTTGTTAAATGTTTTTTGGTACAACTTCAATAAAATTCAATAAAACCGCTGTATGCTTGTGGGTAAGAAAAAATGTCATCAAAATAAGCTAAAATAAGCGGATAATGTTAGCAAAGATAGCTCTGCGTATTACTCTACTGGTGGCTCAGTGATTAAAGTATTCTTCTGCACAAACGGGGTGACCTAGGTTTAAACCTCGCAGCAGCAGCCGCATTTTTTAATCTACAATCGCAATGAGGACGCACATCGTGTTATGTTCGATATCGGATGCATTTTTGTCTTCTGTTTTTTGTCACGATAGCCCTACAAATTCGCTCGCGATTTCAGAAGAATCAAACTTTCTGACAACTTCTGGGCTGTAAGACTAGGCTAAGCAGAAACAAATGGCCGTGAGGGCAAGCATAGCGCAATTCTATGGCGCAATGGTAGCAGGAGACTTTATAGTGACAATGGCTTGCACGTGACAAGCCTTCGTGACGCTTCTCATTATGATAGATCAGATCAGCGCATAACTAAAGTTGTGATTTCGCGTTAGAGTTGTGAGATTATGTAATAAACCTTTTTTTTTTTCTGGAGATAAACTACTCCCTCATGTTCTATCGATTGTCAACGAAAATACAGCGTTTAACCTTGTGGACCACTTCAGATGTTTGCAGCATTACTAAAACACGTATTATAGAGAGTATGGAACCATGAGCAGCTCTAAGAAGATACAATTTGAGCATGAGCAGGCAAAATTGGAGAATATGGAGCAAATAATAGCTAATATGAGCTATGATGGAGCTTGAGCAACTCTGGCTGCAGTAATGGTCCTTTCCTGCTAGCATAGTATTCACTTTGCAGCCTCATCATTTCATTCCTTCAACATTTTTCTACAGTAGTACAGGGCTGAAGGCAGATATAGCCAAAAATCCACATTAACAAATTGGCTTGTGCATTGCAGCTTCTTTACGCAGTTGTTACCGTAAAAATGTAACAAAGAAGTTAAGAACAATTAAATTTGGGACACATCACCTTACTAATATATTCCCAATAACTGTAACATCATCACAATCATATTTATTATGCGCTTGATTGATAAGCTTCAGTAATTGTCATTGTGAATTATTTCAATAAAGTTTGAAGCTTTTAAATTTATTGAGTTAAATTTAACGGCTGAGGGATTGCACTTCTGCACAAAACGTGCAAACAGGAAGTGATCGTGCATACTCTTTGCTGCAGAAAGCGAAAAGTTTATTCTTATCAAGCGAACCAAACCTATCATTAGTAACGCAATTTTAATGCCAACATTATTCATCTTGTTCTACTCTAGTTTGAGGGTCCCGCTATTTATAGCGTTGGCTCAAATTACATTGGACAACCTATATATGAAAATATCCTTTACTTCAGGATGATAACTGAAGTGTGCAAGAAAAATAGGGCCACTTTTCATAACAATTGTCACAATTTCTTTTTGAATGTCTTAAACCGGAGCTCTCTACTCCGGTGTCTCAATGCCCATGTGTTGCTGTGAGCTACTAAGGAGCAAATCAGTCTTTGGAACACTATTTTTCGCTTTCAAAATTAGTAATTTACTTCTTTATTTGGACCTGGACATTAACTGAAGGTTGTAATTTCGCTCTATACGAGATGAAAATTCGAGAGGTTGGTCGCTTGGGGTTATAAATAGGATTTCAAGGGAAAGAAAGCGTAGCAGGGGAGGCAGAAAGTTCGGCGGGTGGATCAGGTTCCGAATTTCGCTGGGGTAAAGTATGTTCAGTTAGCACGGGACCGGCTTACTTGGAGGAAAAAAAAAAGGGGAGGCTTTATCCCTGCGTTGGGTATAGTCAGGCTGATTATGCAATGTTTTCAAACCGCTACTGATTTTGCATTCTATCCATTATATAGCCTGATAATGATATGTAGGCTATAAATAATGTTTGTGGCCTGTTTTTGTCCTCTTGTACACTGTTACTTATTTTACTAGAGGCAGGTGTCTGATGTGTTCTTGACATTGCAAAAGACATCCGGAGCACCAATTGATAACATCAGAGTCGAATTAAGTAACCTCATATTTGATTTCTATTTCTCATCTTCCCTTTCAGCTAACATGGCTCATGACGAAAATCTCTCAGAGGACTCCGTGTTGAGTTGTTTCAAGTTATCAGGAGAAATGTTTACTCCTAACAAAGTTATGAGGCTATGATCTTATTTCAGTCAAGGGTATTATTTGATATGACAAAGTTTGCTTATAATATTTGTTGCAGCTACATATGGCCTGGGCAACAAAAACTGCACTTTAAAATGGTGTGGTGTTAGCATCGACATTATGTATTTAAACAGGTGCATTGCTTTAGAGCAGCTATAAAAAGAAACTAACTAAAAGTATTTTGTTTTCACTTTTATAATCTGCATCCGTGTCTCATTGCGAGAAAGTGTAATGCCTTCGGTGTTTATGACACTCGAATGTCTTAGTCAAATCGCGATATCACTAATCATACTGGGCTACTAAATGAATCAATATTATGAATTACCATTGTAACAAAAAAACTGGTGATTAACAGCGAGTAGTCACATCTTGGCATAAAAATTATATGTATTGGCAGCAGACGCGTGTAGACAACCCCCGAGAAAATGACGGCCATAATGACAAAGCTTTGTTATATGCTTGTTGCTGAAATGATTGAAATATAGTTCTGACAGGTCGACAGACTGTAATTTTTCAATGACCAATAACATCCAATTTTCTTCGATTACATATCTTCTGGTTTTTAAATGCAATTAAAAAGGCGATAATCGACGGCAGTTGGCGCTTTTCCGTCGATTATCTCCATCTCAACAGTATAACTAAAAAATACGTGCACCCTCTTCCCAGAATCGATGATGCCTTAGATTGCGTCCAAGGAGCTAAATACTTTTCTTCCATCGATTTATGGTCCGGGTAATGGCAGATCGCAGCTGACCAGCAGAACCTTGAAAAAACATCCTTTGTCACATCAGACGACTTGCACCCCTTTAAAGTCATGCCGTTTGGTCTCTGCAACGCACCGGCGCCCTTTAAATGAATTATGGACTCCCTTCTTCTCGGATTTAAATGGACAACCTGCCTATGCTACCTTGACAACATCGTCGTCTTCTCGCCGACCTTTTCTTCGCACTTTGAACGCCTCACTAGTATTCTCAAAGTATTCCGTACAGCCGGCCTCCAGCTCAATTCTCAATGCCAGTTTGGTCGCAGCCAACTCACTATTATTGGACACATGGTTCACGCCTCCGGGAGTATCACCTGATCCGGCTCAAATTCGCGCCGTCAGAGACTTCCCGCGTCCCCAGACTTGTCGGCCTCTGCTCTTACTTTCGCTGCTTTATCAAAAATTTTGTCCGTATCGCTCGTCCTCTCATCGACCTACTTAAGAAAGGCCCCGCTTTCACTTGGCGCCCTGACCAGAAGGGTGCGTTTTCAACGCTTATAAGCTTACTGACGTCTCCGACCCTCTTGGCTCATTTCGATCCCTCAGCTTCCACTGAAGTTCGAACAGATGCCTGCGGATATGGGATCGATGCAGTGCTGGCTCAACGCCAACTTGGCAATGGCCGCGTCATGGCATATGCTAGCCGCCTTTTCTCCAACGGCGACCGCAATTATTCGATTACTGTTCGCGAATGTGTCGCCCTTGTATGGGCTGTCGCTAAATAACTATCTTACGTATTCGGTCGTCCTTTCTCAGTTGTAACCGACCACTATATGCTTTGTTGGATGTCATCTCTGAGAGATCCCTCCGGCCGTCTTGGTCGCTGGGCTTTGCGCCTTCAAGAATACTCCTACAACGTCGCCTACAAGTCGGGGTGCCTTCATCAACATTCCGATTGTTTGTCTCGCTATCCAGTAGAGCCCGCTTATCTCGGTGACACAGAGGCACCCTCTTGTTTTGTTGTCTTCGCCCTCTCCATTCTCGCCCACATTGCAGCCGAGCAGCGCAACGACCCATCTTTAAGCGCCATCATTGAATGCCTCCTGTTGCCATGCCATAATATGCCATGTCAATAAATTACCTAACGCTTTATTTTTTTCGAGAAGTGGAATTTCAGGTTCAATATTATAATAATCAAGGAGCTACAGTTTTGCACTTCAAAGGTCTCGTAATGTTTTCTGTCGCCATGAGGGCTAGCTGGGAGAGGAACTTTCCACATGCCTCGTGTACGTTGCTTATTTAGCGGGAGCTGGTTCAGTCAGCCGAACACGCCCTAAACGTGCTATGCTTGCTAGATATCTAACACATGAAGGTCACTGCACTGAGGCTTCATGCCAACTATCGAATATCACTTGCTATCCAACTAGCTGGCACCAGATATGACCTGAATCTGCCGTCTTCGGGAACCTGTGAGAGTATGCTTAAAGGTTTGTGAACAAACTGACCAATACCATAGGCATGCTTTTAGTTTAGACCATTGGCCCGTCCAGCGCATTGCATACTTTGCCGCTCATTCTTACGGCGCTTTAACTGACTTGTGATTGCGTCAGTCCTCTGGAAGATTGCCATGTTCCAGGCGTTACCTTCTCGAATGCAGTAGTCTGCCTCCCATTAGAGACAAGAGGGTTGTTAAATCGGCACCAGCGAGAAATTAGCTGCACTGTGGCTGGATGCTACGGCGTAATAGCTAACGAAGCGATTCAGGGCGATCTCGGCTAGTCATCTCTTGATGCGCGAGACGCTTGAACCAAGCTGCCATACTGGGGCTGCCTCCGTTTATCGGCCGCGACAGAAGGGCTCGAAGAGTGGGTATTTGGCTACACCGTACATCAGCACAAGCTGGTTCAGACGTCTATACTCAATTGAAAAGGTCAACCTGTTCCAAATGCCAATTCAGACCACCTCCACAATAGTGTGTACGAGAAAAATGCCCAAACGTGTGTGATATTGGGAAAGCGGTGCGGGTAGAAGCTTCTCACAAATGCTGCGCTGCTTGGTTTTACACGGACAAAGGAACTGGACAAACGCTGAGGTTAAATGCAATTGCGCTTAACCTCAGCGTTTGTCCAGTTCCTTTGTCCGTGTAAAACTAAGCAGCGCAGCATTTGTGAGATGTTCAAACTAGCTCAATCTCAAGCCCTTCTTAAAGGGGAGAAGCTGTCACGGCGAAGGTATCGCTGCCAGTGTACCGCATGCATAAGGCAATAATTTTCCGTGCCCACTTGTATGTCAACAGCGTCGTAAGCGGACCGCTTTTCCAGTCCCAAGAAGTTGCTTTGTGCACAATAAAATACCGCCGACACCTTATCAGGCAACGGCATACAAGGGGCACTGTGCAAGGGCCTACTGCGAACCAGACGCATTAGCACTTGATACTGCACTGCGCCAAGTTGGTTCCTGCAGTCGAGGAAGTGCGCCACCCTGGCCTATGCGCTGTGCTTCACGAAAATGGGGCGATAGCATGAGACAGACTTTGCAATAACCAAATAATGTCTGCAATACTGGAGTATCCGGGCTTAACGCAGGTACAAAAAAGCGAAATGAATATAGTAACTCTGTGAGTGTATGCAGTATTTTGTTTTCTTTTTTGTTTTTTCTTCTGTGTATCTTTTTCGCAGGTCACAACAACATGACACCCCGTTCCAAAGGGTTACCAATACAAAACTCATCACCATCATGAAGCCACACAAATGGCGGCCTTACGTAAAACAATTCATTCCACCGCTAGTTCCTGCTTTTTATGCATCAACTGAAGTCAAGGTACTGTGTGATGGTCCTACACGCTCAGAGAAATTTGATAGAAAGCACTGTAATTGAGGTTCTGTTTATTTTTCTTCAGCAAACAGAAACAGTATATAGATCGAAGAGCACAGTGCGTTTAGTAAAATATACTTTTATTTCTGCACTAAAGCACGTCTCACACAGAAACACCTTAGAACAAACACAGGAAAAAGCAACGTGGTAGAGCATAAACAACTAGCCATACTCCCTTTCATTCGTTTTGTAGTCTATATCGCCTTCGCCGCCTGCTTTTGACCTGGGCAAACGCGAAGCGCAACCACTCCCAGTATTCCAACTCACGCTGACGACTTCAGCCATCTGACGCACGCATTTGCTCGCCGTCAGTTATGACAGGCCGGCGATCTGCTCTTTGCCTACGGAGGTTTGAAATCCTCCTAGGGAAAAAAAAAATCATAGCGCTCATGACACTGCATTATCGACACAGCGGTCGACCTTGAGATTCGTCATCGCATGTCCATTTCGCTTTCTCATTTTCAAATCGAAATGAGAGTTGGAACAAGTCGTCGGACAAGTAGAACGCATTCTAGCACACCACCGTTCGTCGTTGCTCTCGTCGTCGCTGCCACTGCAGCACTGCAGCCAACACAGCAGTGCGGATGCCACAAACTTTTTCGCTCTTAACAGTATAGACCGGCTCATCGTGCTGTACAGAAAAAGTATAAAACAACGGGCATTTTACGTGTGCAACGGCATCGTTGTTTCGCTTTCTTGACAGAAGAGACCTGGCACAAAGTTTCAAGGTTCCATCCAAAATGTCCGATCCAATAGGATCGGACATTTTAGAGCGCTGTGAACTATACAGTGATCCGTAATCTGTAATTCCACCTCAGGAGTGCTCTTCTAGCTTCAGATCAGTATGGACGAAGAGGTTTAATACAACTTCATTCGGCACTTCATACCCCGATACCATGGTTTCAAATCTTAAAAATATTTTCAAGCTGAAGCTTGACGATCAATGTTAGCAATAGCTGTTCTAAACATCTTGCCCTGAACATCAGCTGACAGGTTGCATGCTGCGCACTGAGCAGGTGGCAACGCCTTCCTGGTGTAGGAGTGTGATGGGTGGCGTGCCTTAAAATTTACATGGTTAGATTAGAAAAGGAAAGGAGGACACTTTACGTCTGAAAGTGTTGAAACATTGGACCATGCCGCAAGCTGGCATGGTTGCAATCCCTCCGGGCAGAGACTACTCTATACACAGGTGACTCCAATATCAATCAGACATTTTATGCCGTCCTTAACAGAAAGAAATCATTGCCCACAACATATCAACTAATTAACTGCCATTACAAGACTTATATAACTAAAATCACATCTTTTTCTTCCGGATATCCTACTCGCCAACGGCATAACTTCACAATGACCCCGTTTTCCTCGCTTAACAACGCTTTCAAATATTCATTGTTCCCCCGCACAATAGTCGAATGGAATCAGCTGAAGAACAGAACCCGTTCTAAACCATCAATAACTATATTGCTCTCAAGCTTAAAATAACGATATTTTGTATTATTTGCTAATTTGATTCTTTACTGTAACCCTTTGCGTGATAATTTTGTTTTTGGGGTAAAAGGCTCTGCGCATATTTATGAGTTCCTGTTTCTTGTGTATTATTCTGCTTTCTATTGTATAACCAGTGATTGCTGCAATTTTTTTTGTACATGCCATTGCTTTGTTTTACCACTGCTTTTACCACTCTGCTAAAATCACCGTGTGGGTATTAAGTATCTAGAAAGAAATATATGAACAAATAAATAAATAAATAAAATAAAAATAATGGACACTTTTACCTCTTAGGAGCAGAGGCGGTTCCTCTAGTTATTACGCATTTTACACCGCACTAAACGTATTGGGTAACACGTTTAACGCACTGGCATCAAAGGCCTGCTGACAGAAAAACAAACGCAGGCTTTTTTACGAAACATCAGGAGCATGGCGCTGGTAGGCACTAGCTTACAAATGAAATGGCCGCGAACTGTGTGTACGTAAAGTTGCGTGACGTTACGCTAGCCAATGTGTGATATCTCTGATTGATATTCCCCGTGCATTTCAGTTACCACTAAGCCACGCAGGCATGTTCATACGGCTTGGTTGAAGCGGAGTTTTACACTTAGGCTGGGAGCTCAGCCGATCGTGTCAACAAGCAAAAGCGAATTTAGGCTTCCCCAAAAAATTGTTTCGCCTAGATCCACCCATATTCGGTAATGCCTTGAAGCATGGTTTTATTTTGTGTTGTAGCCGTAGGCATATCTCAACTCTAGATTCTGCTTCACAATAGTTCGCCAAAAGAAAAATTATTCATGCATCTTCAGGCCCTTGACGAGCAAACTACATTTCGTCAGTGGGATGTGGATGAGCTCTAACGCTTTCATTTGAAAGGCCTTACCATTTCAAATATAAGTTGCGCAGCCCTCCATTCCCAACAAAAGCTGAGCTGTAAACGAGCAGGCTACAAATGTTAGCTGTTCCTGTTATAACCACATTACATCGTGTTTTAAAAATGTCACTTTACCACGTGTTAAAACGTGTGGTTATTCCTGTTCATGAAATGCTTATTGCTTATGAAATTTTCCTAAACATCTTCTCCACTTGTTATCATAGACATTTCACCTGTGGTATTAAGCGGAATAGACCTTCCAGGATTCGCAAGCCATGGATTACAATGCAACTATTTGAAAAAATAAAAACTAAACACAGGCTATACGATAAATTTATCAAATCACGTAATCCAGATGACTGGACTGAGTTCAAACGCTTTCGCAATCGCCTCACAAACGAACTGCGCCGCGCTAAAACCGACTATCATAACGACCTGTTCAAGTCATGTGAAGGCGACAGTCAGAAGGCTTGGATATAACTTTATGACTTACGGAACCATACGCTGAGTTCTCAACTGTCTGTGCAGATTGTTATAAATGGTGTACAGATAAGCGGTGAGTCACTGCCTGACTCCTTTAATGAATTTTTAACCAGCACTAATGACATTCCCGTATGTATGACCGCCTGCGATTTCATACTAACAAGCATTCGGAAACTATGTTTATGCACCCAACCAATGAATCCGAATTAACCTGTCTCTTCTCTGAACTTAGCAATAGTCGTAGTCTGGACGTAGACAGCCTGCAGATAATGCCAATTAAGTATACCCTAGATATCATTGCTCCAGTGTTGGCATATGTTTACAACTTATGCCTAAATGCCGGAATCTTCCCGCAGAAAATGCAAGTCGCTAAAGTAATCCCGTTATTCAAGCGTGGTGACAGGACTCTAATAACAAATTATAGGCCCATATCTATTGTGCCAGTTTTTTCAAAAGGTTTCGAAAAGATAATATTTTAACGTCTCTCGGCATTTCTTGAGGATAATTGCCTCTTAACTCACTGCCAGTACGCGTTCCGCAAACACCTGTCTACTCAGCTTGCCCTTTTGGAACAAAAAGAATTTATCCTTAGGAACATTGAACATTGTCTACTTACACTCGGTGTACTAATAGATTTTACAAAAGCTTTTGACTGCATTAATCATGAACTTCTACTTAAAAAGTTAACTTACTATGGTGTACGTGGCGTTGCTCATGAAATAATTAGGTCACATCTGGGCTCTAGAGCTCAATATAAACATGTCAATAACATATCCTCTCAAATAAAAAACATAAGAATAGAAGCTTCAATATTTATGTTAATAATATTGTTAATATTGATCATGACACCAAATACATCATCTATGCTGATGATAACACACTCCTGTTTTCTTCTCATGATACCTCAGACTTAATAAGAATTGCTAATAAAGTACTAGAAAAACTACATGTATGGTCGATCAAAAACGGTCTCATAATAAATGCAACTAAAACAAAAGCCATATTATTCCAAGCCAAGAACAGAAACGCTACACTACCTGCAGACATCACACTTAATATGGATAAAATTGAACTAGTGAATTCAGTAAAAAGCTTAGGAATTTTTTTCGACCATGACATGTCATGGAACAGCCATTCATCATCACTTGTAAGTAAACTATCCCAGGTAGTTGGACTAATTTTTTCCCTTAAGTATCTTCCTCGTAATGTAAAATTGCTTATATATAAATCTCTCTTTATGAGTCATCTCAATTACTGCTGTCTTGTCTGGGGTACCACGTCTGCCACAAATGTAGGTTGGTTACTTGTCCTTCAGTAAACATTTCTGCACGCGATATGCAATGTGAACTGGGATTTCCCAAGTGAACCTTTGTTCCAAGAGCTTAATATATTGAAAGTGCATAAGTTATACAACTACATGTTATTACACGCATGAATTAAAGAATGCAAATTGAATAATTTTGCCATCCGTTCAACAGCCAATCTTAAACAAAATCTACTTCACCACCAAATGCGATGTCCGGAATACTGGTATGTAACACACACGCGAACTAATTACGGTAAGCAAATGATTGCTCACACCCTACCTGCCTTACTCAATGCCCTAATCTCGGAAAATATTGATGTTTTACATGTTTCATTATCTACTCTACACAATTATTCTTGCCACTTATATTGAGTGTGTATTAATATTGTCAACCATTGGGTTAGTCATTGTAAATCAGCACTATATATGTTCCTTGCCAATAGGGGATATTCAAAAAGGCGCCCCATCTAGGAGGAAAAACGCGAACTACTGCGCCCGTTTTGTCAGGGGCGTCGTTGGCGGCTCTAGTGGTTCTATAGAGCTTCTATTAGCTCTATGATTGGCTCCATACTGCAATAATTAAGATTTAAGGGGAAAAAATGACCATGATAGCAACTGCTACCACCCTATTTCAAAGAGAACGCTCTTAGATTCCATCCATCCATCCATCCATCCATCCATCCGTCCAAACATGCTTCAGTGGAACGGCAGGAACGGTCGCAGCTTCCTCCATGGGTCGCAGTCACCCATCCTCCCGCGAATGATGCCGTCCCACCGCTGTGTCCCCTTGTGTACGCAGCGAGGCTACAAGGATGAGTCGGGGAACAAGATAGGAATTCTTTTTTTTTCTTACCGGTGAGTTCACGCGCCACATTCAAATAAAGAAACGCCGCCACCCGTCCGTTCAATGCATTGCCAGTTGTTCGGCATCGTGTCAACCTCGATTTCTTTTGTTGCCGTCGTGCGTCACAGTGTCAAATATACGCTGTGCATTCGTAGTTTACGTTTACTCGTTTTTGTTCAATACAAGCTGCTTCTTATGCGCGATATTGCATGCCCGCGTGCACACACTTGAATGGCACCATCAACTGTGTGCACGCGGGCACGCGGGTGTGTGCCTGCGTAACGCTTCGCCTCGTTTCTAAAAATATTACTGCGAGTTAAACTTGTGACAGGGAGAGAGAAGTCAGCAGCACTTTTTTTAAAGTGAACTGAGTTCGTGTATATCGCGTTTATAGTGATGCTGTTCTCCCGCGAGAAAAACGCCATGCAAGAGAAAACGCTGGCGATTTCTACCGCAGCTCGTGCTCGTTCAGTTGTGTTTTAGCTTTCTTCGTCCGTGCTAAGTTTGCGCTCCAGTTTCAGGGCATTCTTTTCGCCGCCAGAGCAGCGCAATATTATAATCGTGTCACTGTATGCCCTTTCATCGCTGCTAAACCTTCTTGTACTTATTGTTCAGGTTTCCTACCACGGATTTCCGCGAGTTCCTCCTCTCCGCAGAAGATGGATTATTGCCATAAAACGGGATGAAGGCCCTTTTTTTCAGGTCACCATGCATACACAGGTATGCTCAAAGCATTTCAAAAGAGATTACTTTACACCAGCAGTGGCAAGTTGCAAAAGAATGCTCAGAGATGAAGTGGTTCCCAGCGTGTTCGTGTTCGCGCGCGCAAAAAAAGAAAGAAAAGCTCCAAAAGCACGCGCACCTTTGCCGTCAAGAAAAACAAAGCCGCAAGAGCAACAGAGTCCAACACCGCAGGAAGAAATGCAAAGTGAAGTATGCATTGCAGACGAGCAGCTGCCATCTCAAACACAGCAAAGTTGCCTTGCTGAAGGGCAAGCTTTGATGTCGACACAGGGCGAGGAAATTCATCGACTGAAGCTACAGTGTAGTACATTAAGGAATGAACTGGCACAAACTAAAACGGCAGTTTATAAGTTAGAAGGCGACAACAATGTTTTGCTACGTCAGCTTGAAGCAGAAAAGTCAAGAACTGCTGCCTTCTGCTTGGACCGTATTAAAGGATTGAGTGAGGATTTTATGTTTAATACAGGGCTCCCCGATTACGAACACTTTGTCGCATTGCTAAATTATATCCACCCCGACGACAAGACTAACTTGCAGTGCATAAAACCAAAGGACCTGTATAGTCAACGAAGAAAAAGAAAGTTGGCCAAGGACGACGAGCTCTTTCTGGTTCTGGTCAGACTAAGACTTGGCGTCTTTGAGCAGGATTTAGCTCACAGGTTCACCATCTCGCAAGCAACCGTATCCAGGATATGCACGACATGGATCAGTCTGCTCTATACCAAGCTGAAGAACTTACCTCTGTGAGCACCACGAGAAACTGTGGATGCAACTATGCCGGCTGTGTTCGTCGAAAAATATCCAGCAACAAGAGTAATTCTGGATGCGACTGAAGTCAAGTGTGCAGTGCCCAGCTCTCTAGCACTGCAGTCAAGCACATATTCTTCATACAAGTCTGCAAACACGTTCAAAGGACTTGTCGGCATAATGCCAAATGGCCTTCTGTCCTTTGTTTCGGAGCTGTTTGCAGGCTCAATTTCTGACAGAGAACTAGTCATTCAGAGTGGCTTTCTAAACCTTCAATTTGACAAAGGAGATGCTGTTATGGCTGATAAAGGTTTCAAGATTGGAGATCTTCTAGAAAAGAAAGGCGTGGGCCAGAACATTACTCCATTTTTGTGTAACAGGAAGTTTTCTGCAGAAGAAGTGAAAGCAACACAAGAAATTGCATCTCTCAGGATTCATGTTGAGAGAATACAGCGAATTAAGTCCTTCCACATTTTTGACCGCAGTGTTCCTCTCACACTGGCACCAATAATTAATCAGATGTGGACTGTGGTTGCCATACTAACTAATTTTCAGTCAGACCTCATATCTAAGCAAGAGTCTACTAGAGCAGCATGCTAAGCAGAGCATGAGTGCATCCTCTTGTCAAGCACATACGAAATAGTAGTACACAGTGCAATAAATGAAGAGTTAACAAGTGGAATCTCCCCTTGCAGTGTGCTTTAATATGTTATTTTATTTACCATACACCACTTCTTATAAGTTCCATGACGTAAGCACTGAATAGTGCAAGAAGCTATCTATGCAACACAATCCCCACTTAAGCGTGTAATTACAAGGTAGGACACGCAAAAAATAGTTCTGTAACAGAAGCATTACGTGCTGGGAAAGCTCATTCTAAGTGACGAACAGTAGCATGGACCAGAAACAGTTAAAAAATATCAAAAAACAAGCACTTTATAACATGGCCACTGTAAATCTCTTAAACATTTGACGGTTTGCACCATATACAGCAGTTGTTTCACGTAGATGATATAGTACGTGGATTTTGGCTCGGGCCGCGTCACCTAGCACCATCTTATTTTGTGACAGGTGTCACAATTCATGTCGCACTGCGATGTCGTGTAACTATCATTTTGGCTAACTGCACTGTCAGCATTTTGAACCATTAATGTACAGATCCTGGCTCTTATGTCCAGGTGCCAGGTGAAGTGGGTCCAAGCTCAAAGCCATGGGCATTGCAGCTCACATTTGAATGAACATTGCCAAAAATATACATCTCACAAGATTTCTTTATAAGACATGTAGTGGGGCTCTTGTAATACTGGAGGAAGCCCTGAAATTTAAGGACGAGAGTTCCCTACAACTATGTGATATCTTGAACTTTGGAGATGCAAAGAAAGCCACATTGCATGCCTCAAGAGCATAAGTCCGCCAGTTTTTCCCAAAGGCCGTAAATATGCTAGACTGATGCTCCTTGCAAACACTGTGAAGCATACTGCTTAGCGATGTAGCTACCCAAATAAAGAAGCCCAGCAAGCCTAACACTGTACTCCTTCGTGTAGGGTGAAGCATAACAATGGTTGTGACCTGTTTAGGCTGTAACATTTAATGAAGGGACAGTCGACTGTCGGTGACAGTATAAAAATGTATATATTCAGGTTCATACAGGAATGGTAAGAAGACTATAAGGCCAAGGAATAAAATTATATACTGCAGTTAAATAAAACAAAGAAATGTTAACTCAAGTAAAAGAAACAGTTCAAAACAGTACAAAGTAGATAGCACTAAGATAAAAAGCCAAGGGCAAAAAAACTGATGTGACAAGGAATGCAACAATGAACAATGCACACTGAATGATTCAATGGTGAACAATAGAAAATGTGCACAAAACAACATAGTTAGAGTAACATACATGATTTCTATATGAGATCTATACTTCACGGCAGAAGTACTGCAGCATATCATTGAAAAAAAAAATAATCTAGGCGAGGTTTCATTGCTTTCCACCGGGCATAATCAAAGCGCACCCTCTCAATGATTATCCAGTCCTGAGAAAAAACGACAAAGTCCCCCACTCACAGGAGGTCAAAGCCATCTGTCCGGTTAACTGGCAGTAGTACTCATGATCACGTGATAACCTAGGCTCACCATTGTCAAGAAACTGAACATAAAAGTCAGAAGCCTTCATTGATTCCGCATCTGAATCCTTCAACGAGTATGGTCATTTAACTTCAAGGACTCCAAAAGTTCCCTCTTCTGGGTCAAACACCAACCTGTCGGGTGATGCCCCCAACCATGGACACGAAGGAGGAACAACAATGCCGCAGGGTTCTACTGTCCCATCATGCCCCAGTTTTCTTAGCACTTCCACATAGCGCTCGACAGCAATACCCTCATTTTTTCTGCCGTATTGAATGGCTCGCACTCTGGAAAGGTCTTTGGGTTCGAGCAAGTTGCGCAGGCCTTTCTGCGTCCACTCCTTTCTCATCACCACCTTGCCAAAGGCTGAAGCAGTCAGCGTGTGTAGGCGAGCTTCAATCCAAGATTGGCTCTGTGCTTGTTGCCGCGAATTCTTCTCTAGCTCACGGGCGTCTTGAGCCGATATGGATATTTCCTGCAAATAAGTAAGATTTAAAGCTATACTATAAGGCACGAAACTAAAGCGCTGATTGAATTCAATCACAGCATGTTGTTATCTATAGACAGCCAGATACTTCCAGGTTACAACAATTCAGACAAGGAGAGCTATGCTCATTGATTAGTATATGTGAAGAAAACGAATTCCATAAGCAAATGGGTCACTTGTTTGAATGCCCGTTATTTGAGATGATAACTGTACAGCCAATGGCATGGTATATAAACCACGACAAAGATTATACAGGTACACATATTGGCTACGGCTGTAAAAGTTAGAGTAACCCTTTGCTTAGCAAGCACCTAGTTCCCGTCAGCTACCATAATTAATGTATGGAAAGCTGTAGCATTAAAAGTAAGGAGATAAGTGCTAAGAAAAGAATGCTGTTTAAACTATAGGATCATGAATACAAAGGCCTTGTTAGGCAATAGTGATTTATGCAGCATCTTAGATAGTTTATAGAGTATTAACGTCCTAAAACTACTCTAGAATGAGGTACGCACAGTGCGGAGCTCCAAATATTTCGACCAACATGGGTTCTTTAATGTGCATTGACAGCACACAGTACACAGGCGCCTTACTTTTTGCATCCATAGACAAGTGGCTGCCACAACTGGAATGTTGTGCAGCGTGCGCTCACATGAAACAACTATTCTGCACAATTGCTCTGCACCTTGTAGCTTGCAGAGCTCCTTAACATTTTGTAGCAGTAATTCAAGATGTAGCAAATAAATGATGGACTGTATCACAATTCGTTTTGTGCGCCAGCCTCATAACTACTGACACCTTCGACATGCAATCCTACACTATGTACCACTGCACACAAACCTATCACAGCTGGAAACGGGGTTTTAGGCATTTATGTGTCCCATCCTTCACCAGTTCTTCTTGATATCATCTACAGTCTCGTATTCCGGCATACAATCCTGCTTTTTTTTCCGCATATCTGGCGACAGTTCAGTTCAGTTCAGTCGTTCAGTCGTGTCCGACTCTTCGTGACCCTATTGACCATGTCACGCCACGCTTTCCGGTCTCTCACTACCTTCCTAACATCACATAACTTCATCTGCAGTGCCTCGAGGATGCCATCTAACCATCGCGTTCGCTGCCTACCCCTTCTCCGGCGACCCTCAACCTTTCCCAACATCAAATCTTTCTCCAGCGACTCCTCTTTTCTCATCAGATGACCAAAGTAGCTGAGCTTTAACTTTAGAATTTGACCCTCCAATGAGCAGTCAGGGTTTATGGTCGACAATATTGACTGATTTGATCTTCTGGCAGTCCAAGGAACTCTCAAGAGTCTTCGCCAGCACCACAATTCAAACGCGTCAATTCTTCGGCGGTCAGCCTTTTTCACAGTCCAACTCTCGCATCCATACATCAATACTGGAAAGACCATAGCACGAGTTATACGGATCTTGGTTGGCATGACTAATGTCTCTGCTCTTTACTAGGCGGTCAAGGCTAACCATTGCTTTCTTTCCCAGAAGCAGGCGTCTCCTAATTTCATGGCTGCAGTCTCCTTCCGAGGTACTCTTGGAGCCCAAGAAGAGAAAATCTGTCACAGCTTCCACTTCTTGTCCCTTGATGCTCCAGGACTTGATAGGGCAAGACGCCAGGATCTTTGTCTTTTTAATGTTCAGTTTAAGCCCAAACTTCTCACTCTCTTCTTGTACGCGCATCAGAACTCTCTTGAGTTCCGCTTCACTTTCTGCCATTAAAGTGGTATCATCCGCATATCTAAGGTTGTTGATACGTTTTCCAGCAATCTTCACTCCAGCTGAAGACTCGTCCAGACCGGCCTTCCTCATGATGCGCTCTGCATATAGGTTAAATAGGCAGGGCGACAGTATGCAGCCTTGCCTCACTCCTTTCTCAATCGGAAACCAATCAGTAAGACCATGCCCAGTTCTGACCGTGGCCTCTTGCCCTTCATACAGGTTCCTGAGGAGACAGATGAGGTGAATTGGAACTCCCATCTCTTGGAGAGCTTGCCACAATCTGCTGGGATCTACACAGTCAAACGCTTTCGCATAATCAATAAAGCAGAAGTACATGGGTTTCTGGAACTCTCTTGCTTTTTCCATGATCCAGCGAAGGTTGGCAACTTGGTCTCTAGTTCCTCTGCCCTTGCGAAACCCAACTTGCACGTCCGGAAGCTCCCGATCCACATACTGCTGCAGCCTTCCTTGGAGGATTTTCAACATCACCTTGCTAGCATGCGAAATAAGCGCGATCGTGCGGTAGTTGGAACAATCTTTGGCACTGCCTTTCTTTGGAATGGGGATGTAAACTGACCTCCTCCAATCCTGTGGCCACTGCAGGGTTGTCCAAATCTTCTGACATAATGTACGCAGAATGTTAACAGCGTCATGGTTGAGGTTTTGAAGCAACTCAGCTGGAATGCTATCAATTCCGCTAGCTTTGTTCTTAGCAAGGCTGGCTAAGGCCCATTCAACTTCACTCTTCAGGATGCCCGGCTCGAGATCAGTGATCACAACCGTCTTATGTTGGGTTTGCACATTCGGGTCCTTCTTGTACAGTTCTTCTGTGTATTCCTGCCACCTTTTCATCTCTGCGGCTTCAGTGAGGTCCTTGCCTCGTTTGTCCTTTATCACGCCCATCTTAGCAGAGAAGCTTCCTTTGATATCTTTGATTGTCTTATACAGAGCTCTTGTGTTCCTTAATTGGCTGTTGTCCTCAACTGCTTGGCACTGTATGTTCAGGAAGGCATTCTTATCTCTCCTTGCTATTTTCTGAAAATCCGCATTGAGAACCTTGTATCTTTCTCTTTCCCTCATAACTTTTGCCATCCTCCTTTCCTCAGCTATTTGCAAAGCCTCTTCAGATAACCAGTTTGCTTTCTTGCATTTCTTTTGCTTTGGAACTACCTTAGTAGCAACTTCTTGTATTATATCACGAACATCAGTCCACATCTCTTCGGGCTCTTTGTCTTCTAGATCTAATTCTTGAAATCGATTCCGCACTTCCACAGCATATTCTAAAGGAACTTGATCCAGATTATACCTGAAAGCCGTTCTAGTTTTCTGCGTTTTCCTCAAATATCTGGCGACACATTGTCTTAAAAAAAAGGCAATGTCTTCTTCAATTCCACCCCCCCCCCGTGAAGAATGTTGCCTGTTGCAACGTTATGTTAATTTTAGTGTGTATACTTTGTGATTGTATATTTTCTGCATTGCCGATGTGAAGCTGTCATCGTTATTGTTTTGGGGGCCTGCGGCCTTGTGAAGTTGTCATTGCAACTTTTTCTGCTGTGCTCCCTCATCCTATGTACACATTGGGCGTAAATAAAACATTATTATTATTATTATTATTATTATTATTATTATTAATATTATTATTATTATTATTATTATTATTATTATTATTATTATTATTATTATTATTATTATTATTATTATTATTATTATTATTATAAGTCACGATGCAGTCAAAATGCTCGAGACAACACCCCTTCATTTCGCAAAATAACAGAACTTCTTAGTTATGGTACTGAGATACTTACATCAAATATAACCTTTTCTGAATTCGAGCATCGTTCTTCAAAGACATGCTCTTCAACATCGACAAAAAGCATAATGATCGCAAAAGTGCATGTTTGATCTGTTCCAGGCAGCAGGTTGCCCAGCAAAGTTGCATACCCAGACGGCTGGAGAGACTGGTGGTATGTCGCAGGTGAACCGAGTGGTGCAAAGCCAGATTTTGTCGGCACTAAAGGTCGCATATTGCTGAGAACGGAAGCAATGCGGTTTTTCCCAGGGCTCCCAGGGTTTCTCCAAGCTCTTTCATTGAGTTGACAACTTGGCAACTGTCCTCACTTTGGCATTCAGACGTCGAAACTTTCAGTCGCTTGGGCACACTGTATCCACCATCATGCACCCGTCGCCAGTCAATGGTCTGTACACTGGCTGGTTTGAGTCCTGTTTGCCGAGGGCGTCTCCACTGCTGGGGTAGTTTAGTGCAGGATAGCGCAGTAGGCGCCTCTTTGTAGCCGCCTTTTTGAAGGAAGGTGAGGAGCTGCAGAAAAGCTAGCACATGGCTGCAGACTCCGTTTCCAGCCGGACACCCACAAATGCTGGCAGTTATTTCTTCCGTATCTCTCTTTAGTGTGATTGTCATAGGGTAGGGTGCTCCAGTCTTCTTCTGGCTTCTGTAGCAGATGCCACGGGCAAGAACAACATCGAGGCTGCAGTAGAAAGTGGACGACGCAAGCAAATTACAGATCAAGTATTACATTAACCATGCACTGTGCTGTTATCAAATCCAGTACAGTTCTCTTGGAATATTATCGCAAGTGCTCAGCTGGACATCAACCAACCACCAAAAAAGAGCAAGGGTTCTCTCAAACATTACATGCCATCTTTGCAACTAGGTAAAAAAAATAACTTGTAGAATGGAATTAAAAAACAAAAAAAAAACAGAGGACTGTTGTTTTACCTCCGCTGGTGGATTTAACGAACGCACAGAGTATGTGATGCCGTCAGCAACACAATACAGGTTGTGGGGCATGAGATATTAAAAGCATAGTGTTTGCCTGTCCAGTTCTCGGCCGGCATTCCACCAGTCCGCGGCAGGCGAGTAAGCAGAAAACGAAGGAGGCGGCATCATGCGGAAAATGTGAGAGCGTGTACGTCGTATCAGCGTATCCAGGTCATCCAAGATAATGAGTTGGTGCCCCCTGAAAAGCCAAGTATCATCCCCGAAGTTTCAATCTTCATTACGGAACAGTTCAAAGGTATCTGAAGCTAACCAGGTCTTCAAGTTTCACAGAGCCTTGCTCTATGGGATGTTCTTGCTTTACAGAAACTATGAGAGAACGACGGGGCGGCTCGGAAAGCTCGTCCTGCAACTTTTCGAAAAGTTCCAGTTGTACAATCGAGGATGAAGCACTGTTCGTGAGAGCAATGCCTTGCGTGCCTATTAAGTTTTAAAGTTGACTTCCATACCGCTGTCAGCGGGGAGCTAAGCAGCAGCACAACTCTGAAACTGAAGACGAGCAGCAAGCAGTACGCTGAAGTGGATTATGAAGACGGCGCGAAAGCGACGAGGACAAGGAAGGAACACCAAAATAACAGGACAGGCGCCATCCTGTTATTTTGGTGTTCCTTCCTTGTCCTCGTCGCTTTCGCGCCATCTCCATAATCCACTTCAACCATGAACCAACTAGCCCATAGCAAAGTACTTCTTAAGCAGTACGCATTTGCTCTGGATGGCAAACAATCTATAAGTTAAGGTAATGATTTTCAAGTGCTTACCTTAGCTCGGGCGTGCACGTTAACACAGAAGAAGGCTCGGCGTACGCCTCAACGGCGAAATTGTATGCCTTCCGCTGCTGCTTGCCGGACGCATCACTGTGCGTACAAAATGCTGCCCGGGATGCATCGGTTAGCTTCGGAAGCACACTGAGGTCTGGTGACCATTTCAGAACTGACTCTGAAGGCGTATGCTGCATGATGGAAAGCTAAAAGATCTCCCAAGGCGGCACCTGCTGAACCTTCCACGCACAGCATCCAACGGCAAAAATCCGATCGCGCCCCTTACAACATGGCGGTCGTACCAGTGTTGCCAGAACACTTAGCATTTTGAATATCCCCTATTGTACTTCTTTTGTGACTGAGGGAGATTATTTTCAGGCTGCTGTATTTTTTTTTAATACTAACCTCTGTAGCTTTGCAGATTCACCGTTTTTGTTTGTAATTTTTGTTTCTTTCTTCATGCTTGTGCTTTATTGTATTGAAAGCATTGCCATTCCGCACGGCTGCTGCTGCCAACAAACGGGTTTAGGACCTGTCAAGCTGTTTCCGCAGCATTTTTCCTCGAACCTGTCCGTTCATATCTGTATTTTGCAAACGGAAAATAAAGCACTTACATACTTACTTACTAGAAGCAGTCGGCCAAAATGGGCTGCTAATCCCACCGGCTGAGCAGTTGAATCCCAAAGCTCAGTATTATCTGCGCCAAACTTCTAACCTCGATCGCACCACTGGTGAGTACATATGCATATATTTTGCGCATAACCTCTAAGTTTTCTGCTTACCTCTTAAAAAGAATAAATTTAAAGTCTTTCTCAAGTACAGAAAATCGCATGTGGCGCGTTGTAATATACAAGAGAGAAATTAAAAAAACGACTGATGCCCGTACTCGCTCCAAAGTGTTCTAGTAGTAGCATTTCTAAATTGAGAACCAACTGTATATTTTGGCCGACTCCCATCACAAAATGCTGACCAAGAAGACAGCTTCTACCAAAGGCACAGAGCGACATTCATGAAATAGACTAAAAGAGGCTTCGTTGCTCGCGCCATAAACGTCATGCAGAAACGCCACATTATATATGACTGTGACCGGAGAGCTTTAAAAGGACCATGCAGCTGTTTGTGGCTGCCTGCCAAATCGCACTTCATCGCGCTTGTTGCCACCAAATTCTACCTTTTACCCATTCGAAATAACGTCTCCGGTTAGAGTAGTGGTGGCGCGTCTGTCGCTCGTTTATTAGGACAAAGGCTCGGTTCCACCGGTTGCCACCAAAGTTTTGGGTGTTGGTCAACAAACCTCTACACACACAGCACAGCAATTCGTCTCGACGAAATAGAGATTTTCGTTAAGACCGACGAAGAAATTTTCAGTGAAATAGACCTATAAACGCTATTGCGTTAATACGTCCTCGACATGCCTCTGCAGACACGTTTAGTTAAACGCCGTTGGATCGCATCCGCATGCTAGCTTCGCATCTCGGTTGCGCCTAAACACGTGACTGGCGGTTCAGCTGATATTATTATGGGTACTGCTCGGTTCGTCTCAAGGCTATGAAATATTCGATTGCTGGCAAATATTCGCTGAGCTATAAGTCGAAGACGTGAGTTCGAATACGAGGACCCAGCAGATGTGGTGTGGCGGGAAAAAGCACTTCTTAATAACCAAGAGAGCAAGCGTTTGAGACTGCAGCAGAAACTTAAGATGATAGAGAGGGTCGTCTTCAGAGACAGTGTACTGGGTTATTCGCGACCTTTGATCCTGTAGACCACTGCGGAGTAAAGATGAATAAGCTCTAGCTTAGCAGTTACGAAGCGTTTGCCGCATATTCGATGAGCAGGAGTCGGTATCCAGTCTGAAAAAAGAAAGAACAGAAGAACAGAGTAGCAGGAAGGTTAATTATGCGATGCCCAGGCTACAATACACGTGCATAGTGGGATAAACGGTCAATAAGGAAAGAAAGCGAAGAATGACTGAAGAAATCGTGGTATGTAAGCTAGGACGGTACCGCGCGCGCGTATTCCTTAGTGTAGAAACGGTAAATTGCAAATGAATAAAGGGAGAATATTTTCGGCTGTATTAAATGCGTCATCGTTCAGTTCAGTTCAGTCGTTCAGTCGTGTCCGACTCTTCGTGACCCTATGGACCATATCACGCCACGCTTTCTGGTCTCTCACTATCTTTCTAATATCACAAAACTTCATCTGCAGCGCCTCGAGGATGCCATCTAGCCATCGCGTTCGCTGCCTACCCTTTCTCCGGTGACCCTCAACCTTTCCCAAAATTAAATCTTTCCCCGTTACTCGTTACTGCATCATATAATTAGAGCGTACCGGCATAACGACAAAAAATAAGCAAACGGTGAAGCCCCACGCATGTGAAAACATAACTTTAAATGTGGAACACATCACACGTGCTAAGCACACATGTGCCGTGTACAACCGCCCTGATTTTTAGCAATATAGCGCGAGCATCGACCAAACTGCTGGTCAGCGCCTTATAACGGCGATAAGCGTGCAACACGGCGAGAGTTCGTGCATGCGCAAAAATGTGGAACGTCGCAAACAGATATTGTGGCAGGGCGTGTGTCTTTGTGATCCGAACGGCGTAGCAGAAAACGCTCTCTCTTTGTGCGCGTGCGCGAACTCTCACCGTGTTTCATGCTTATCGCCGTTATAAGGCGCTGAGCAGCAGTTTGGTCGACGCTCGAGCTATATTGTTAAAAATCAGGGCGGCTGTACATGAAACATACATTCCTTTATCAAAATAGAAGCTGTGAGCATTTTTGCTTCCTTTTCTCATCGTGGAAGCCCTGTTCAATTCATTAACATCTGAGTGTTAGTGAAAGGCAAAAAATGCTGTGTTTAGGGCCGACGTTTAAGACTGTCTATGGTGACGTAATGGCAATGTGAATCACCCCGTGCACGAGATAAAATTTCATATATCGCGCCATGTAACAACCCATATTCTTACGTTCTTTGGCGAGGTATTTCATCCTTCCCTACCAATGCTGATATAGTAGTTTTTTGTTTTCTGCGTAATTAATTTCTCTATTGCGGAGTACCTATTGACTGGCACTGGCACAGGCTTTTGCATCTTAATGATGCGTTTTAGATAATAAACGTGATATTTACTGAATAAAGGTATCATTAGCAGTTATAAGTTGTAATTGCGATCATTTTTGTTCGTTGTAATTGTTTTTTGCATGAAGCTGTAATACACTTGGAATCAGTGCCTAGTACAGCGCTCCACCTTATTTAGATGTAGATTAGTGACGTGTGGACAGGCAGCATAATAATAAGATTCGGCCGACCTGCCATGCGTCTTGCATAAAAACATATATGGATTCTATCTGCGAGAAAGTGAATGGATTGAAGTTAGGCGTAGGCTGAATATGTGACCTCCTAGTTTAACAAAAAGCCCGTATCCAAGCGCATTGTATATTTTAATAAGTTATTCAGACCTGTTATTTTCCCTGAGTACTCTTTTTAGCCCTCCATGAACGAAAAAGCCAAGCCTACTGGGGCACATTTTTTATTTATTTATTTATTTATTTCTTTATTGACTGAAGATAAAGCGCACGGGAAGACACACACAAGAGAAGATAAGACGTGATAAGACAGCGCGTGAGCTTTTGGAGGCATTCCATATCGGGAAAAGGGGAGATAGGTGTCTCAGCGATACGTCGGTGCGGCTCTGGAAGGCAGAGATCAGTTTTCTTGATCGGGATTTGTGATATTCCTTTGATCATGTTTTGTAATATTCCTTATATTTTTTTTCTCTGTCTTTTTGTAATTGTTATGTACTGCGCATGACCCTTTTTCAGCATTTATTCGCTGTTATTGCTGCAAATAAACCAGATGTGAGTTAGCGCGTGTCCTCTGTCTTCTTGTCTTGTGTGTGTCTTCCCGAGCGCTTTATCTTCAGTGAAGTTACAATGCAACATCTAGCCCAACTTCAAGTTTTGTTAAACTACCATTAATTTGTTGTTTGGCGTATGCTGTCAATCCCCGCAGGGGACTGTTACAGGAGTGGGTTCATATACAAATGGTATACAAGTATAAATTCAAATAACCTTAACCAGTATATCATCGTGTCAAGCAGGAACTGCACAATCAGGTATAAAATGAAAGATTTGCGAAACCATTTGGTATTGGCGTGAACACGAAGAAAAATATTTACACAATGACCATCAAATTGCGCTTTTTGTAACGGCAATCCAGTACTTTTAGGAACAGATGAACCGCATGTGGTGCCATCATGCTTTGCAGAATTTACTACATTTTGTTTATTCAAGCTGGCCCTTTCGCGTGCATATAGAGGCAGCCGTTCTAGAACTGAGTTTAGTCAGATTATATAAAAATCAAGTATACAGCCAGTATGCAATGTAAACAAATTAGCTTATAAGTAAGAAAAAAAAACACAAAATCCTGAGGAAGATCTACAAGGAGGCATAAACTTTTGTTGGTTGACCGCAGCGACTCCCTAGTGAGCCTAACAAACTTTTCGAGCCTATCCGGCGATGTTACAAAGCTGTCCAGCGCGTTCAATTCACGCACAGCTCGAGGGAAAAAAGAATAATAATAAACATTGTTGATGCAAGAGTGCTCTTCGAGCGTATAGTCATGCTTCTGCCGTGTTGCTCTAGAACGGCTGAAGTTGACTTAAGTGACAGCATATATTTTCAGCGCATAATGAACCAGTAGTTCTTAGAATTTGAGTCTATATGCCTGGGTTGCGCGGCTTGATAGTGTGGTCAGTCCAGTGCGTGAAAGCAGCTCCGTGGGAGAGTCGGTACGCCGATACTTGCAGATAAAGCGACCCGCTTTCGGTTGCACCGAATCGAGCGTGAGTATATCTATCTGTAAAACGGGTAACACACGATGTTCGCATTTTCTAGAATGGGACGGATGAGAGCCTTGTATGCGAGCAGTTTGATTTCTTGAGTGGAGTGACATAGAACACGTTTTAGAAAGAGTAGCCTCTTTATTGTGTTTTGGTGATATGCTGCACATGGAGCATTGGAACTGAAGGCTTGAGTAATCGTTACACCCATGTGTATTTGTTTTCGGTTACAGTGTCAAGAAAGACTTTGCCACAGCCATAAAGAAGCTAAGCTTCGGCGTTTTTTGTTACTGGAATGGAAACAGTTTTTTTCTAAAGTGATAGACATTCCCTGGTCTTCGGGAGTGTTTATTTGCTGCGAACGTCTGCGAACAATCGTATGTTGACGTGCACTTGGGGCCCTATTTTCGACACACATGGCCACCGTTCGGCGCCATGTTGTTTGTCTGATTGGTTGTCAGAAAGGTCACGTGTTTCAAATTTGTGGCATGAAATTGCGGTCTGTCGAAACGGCTTTTTGCGGTGACGGGAAAATTACGTGAACGTGAAAACTGATTTTATCTGCGCTATTCATGATGTCTGGATGGTATTTATAAGCCATTGTGGAAAAGAAAGGGAAAGCGAAAGAAAAAGGAAAAAGAAAGGTTTATTTATTTATTTATTTATTTATTTATTTATTTATTTATTTATTTATTTATTTATTTATTTATTTATTTATTTATTTATTTATTTAATTATTTATTTATTTATTTATTTATTTATTTATTTATTTATTTATTTATTTATTTATTTATTTATTCAGGGTACCCCTAAAGGCACTCCAAAGGAGGGTATTACATAGCGGGGGGGGGATACAATTGTAAAAAAAACACGATGCAATTGGCAACAATTACAATAAGAACCGTTATGTAACATCAAAAGAGGAAAGAAAAACAACACCAAATATTCTACACATTTCCGTCACAGCGAAGTAGCTCTTGGAATTTTTTTATGTTAGTTTCTGTAGCGATGTGCGATGGCAAGTTATTCCATTCAATGATAGTGCGAGGTATGAATGAATAGGAATAAGATGATAAATGACACTTTGCGCGTTTAACTTTGAAGGCATGATCAAGTCGTGGAAAAATGACATCAGGTGACTCAAACAAATCACTGCGCAGTAGTGGATGGTGATAAAGCTTATGGAAAAGTGTGAACCGAGCGTGTTTACGACGAAATGATAAGGCTTCCAGTTCAGCACGTTGTTTTGATGCTGTGACACTAGTGAAAGGTTAGTAGTCTGAAAAAATAAAACGCACAGCACGGTTCTGCAAGGATTCGATGTTGGCAATAACTTAGGCTTGATCAGGGTCCCAAATGGCCGCAGCATATTCAATTTTAGGGCGTATTAGAGTGATATATGCAAGATTTTTAACATGAATAGGAGCGTGTTTGAGAGTACGTTTAAGAAGACCAAGTGAACGGTTAGCAGCAGCTAGGGTGAGGTCGATATGGGGATGCCATGTTAGATCAAACTGAAGGTGCACGCCAAGGTGCTTGTAAGTGTTTGCTAGTTCAACAACATTGTCATTGAGCATGTAAGTGGTTGAAATGCGAGCGGTACGACGGGTGAAAGATATGTTTAGTTTTAGAAACGTTTAAAGTCATTAACCAGGATGAGCACCATGAGCTTACTGCGTTCAGGTCCGATTGTAGGAATTGGCGGTCACTGTCATCAATAATGTTACGGTAAATTATGCAGTCATCTGCGAAAAGACGAACTTTAGATATTACACAAGCAGGTAAATCATTAATATAGATTAGAAAAAGCAAAGGACCAAGCACGCTTCCTTGGGGTACACCAGATGTCACATAAGTCGAAGAAGAGTTAGAATTATTAACTGAGGTATACTGAGACCTAGAAGAAAGAAAGTCCTTAATCCAGGCGAGCACGTTAGGGTGGATGTTAAGCTGGGCTAGTTTTAGTAAAAGTCTGTGATGAGGGACCCGATGGAATGCTTTTGAAAAATCCAGAAAAACTGCGTCGACCTGAAAGCCTGCGTTAAGTGATGATTGTAAGTCATTAACAAAACCAGCTAGTTGAGTGTCACATGAAAAACCCTTGCGAAAACCGTGCTGATATTTGAAAATAATGTTATGATCTTCGAGGTAGTTAATGACTTGGCTATGAATGATATGCTCTAGAAGTTTGCAAAAGTTGCTGGTTAACGAGATGGGTCGATAGTTAAGTGGGGAGGAACGATCACCTGATTTGAATATAGGTATTACCTTTGCTACACGCCAGTCATTAGGAATTAGTCCGTTCGATAACGACTGCGAGAATAAACAGGACAAGATAGCGGAGATGCTTCTGGGTGTATTTTTAGTATCTTATTGTTAAAGCCAAGGTGATCCGAGCTACTTGTAATTTTGAGATTGTTTAATAAAACTGAAATACCTACTTCGTTAATAACTATGTCAGGCATGCAGATGTCACTAACTGTAGTTAAGATAGGAGATGAGCTAATGTCTTCGTTGGTAAAAACTGATGAGAAGGTAACGTTAAGAACCTGAGCACAATCGGATTCATTGATTATGACGCCGTTACTGTCGGAAAGCAAAATGTCAGTGTGAAAGCTAGGATTTACGATGCGCCAAAATTTACGAGGGTTGTTGGTTAACAGAGAGGACAAGTCATGATTGAAAAAGTGACGTCGAGTGGATTTTAATAATAACTGGTATTCTCTGTCGCATTTCTTATTCCTTTCCCACGTGCCTAAACTATCATCTTTTTTGGCCTGCCGATAAAGTCGCTTTTTTTTTGTTATTCATACGCCGCAGCTTGTGATTAAACTATGGTGTGGTGGTGCTACATCTAATGGACGTAAGAGGCACAAAGTTGTCGATAAGGTTAGTAAGGGTAGTTTTGAATAAATCTCAATTTTGCTCAACAGTGCGCAATAAATATTGATTTTTGAACTGGACAGCGAAATAATCTAATTCAGTATTAATTCTTTCATAATTAGCTCTGTTGTAACATCTGATTTGTTTAACAGTAGTTTTCTTTTCGTTAAAGGAACCGGTAATGCGTCCTGTTATTACGTCGTGATCAGAAATGCCGTCTAAATGAATTAGGTCTGAACAAATATCAGGATTATTTGTTAGTAATAAATCAAGAATGTTTGCGGTGCTCGATGTGCGACGTGTGGGATTGGTGATAAGTTGCGACAGCGAAAAATCAAGACATGATTGAAGAAACATATGAGCTTCGGTTTCACTCGCTGTGACGGATTGTGCAAACCAGTTTATGCTAGGGAATTTGAAGTCTCCAAATATGAGCAGTGTAAAGTTACTGAAACGCGTACAAATTTCACACAGGATTCGATTAAATTCAGCAGAAAAGCAAACAGTCATATTAGGAGGACGGTAGATAACACCAATGATAACATCAATTGAAAAGCACTTTAAAGAAACCCATACACATTCAAGAAAAGAACTAACCGTCACAGGTACAGCCAACAAATCGTCTTTTACCGCCAAGAGTACACCACCTCCTCTACGGTTTTGTCTGTCATTTCGAAAAATACTAAAACGTGTTTCGGTGACAAAAATGGTGTTATCGGGAACTAAGTCAGTGAGCCTTGTTTCAGTTAGCGCTATTACTGATGCGGAGCATGAGTCGATAAGCGAGGATATTTCAAAAACCCTTGATACAACACTTCTGATGTTAGTGTAAAGAAAAGCAATGGTTTTATTGGTATTACATGATGATCTTTCTGAAGAATTGGAAGCTGGTGCTTTATCTGGGATAAACGAAAAACGTCACTCTTCTGTGGAATGGTGAAAAACGCAGACTACGCGGGCAGCCTGAGTGTCCCACACATAGACGTCATTATTAATATGCAGCTTATTAAAAGCGAGACGAATGCGGTCACCTTCCTTTTTTACAGATTTCGCGTACTGCCAGCGATTACGGCGCTTTTGTCGGACGACCTCAGAGTAATCACGAGAGATGCTGTAATCTGTGTCCTTCAGCTTGGAACCGTTGCTCAGCACCAAATCTACGTCTTTATCATTATAGAAGTTAGCAATGATAGGTCGCGTCTTTTGTGCCGAAAAACGACCCAAACGATGTGGTCCGACGATCGAAGTTGGCACCACACCAAGCTTAACTGAACAAAATTCACCTATAATTTGCTCCGAAGTAGCCCACGTTTCATCGTCTGTATCTTTGGTTCCGTAAAAAAGAACATTTGACCGCCTAGATCGGTTTTCTAAGTCATCAATTTTGTCTTGCATTCTAGATAATTCTAGGTCAGGGGCTAATGAGGACTGTGCAGATGGTACCAATTTGATTTTAGATTCCAATTCAACCACACGCTTTGTTAGTGCATCCAAGTCGTTCTTCAGGCTGATGTGAATTTTAAGGACCTTATTCAAAGATTCCAAGATGGTAGTATGGCTAGCTTCCATACGTTGGACCGCAAGAGCAACGCTGTCCAACTTTTCCTCTTGTGCTTTATTCATGGGCCCAGGGTTGGGTTCAACGTCACCACCAATAAGTAGAAGGGGCCAAAGGTACATCTATGCAGTACGAGCACGTTTGAAACAATTGGGTGGCCACGACACCGCGAAACGATAAAAATCATCGCTACGGTAACAGTATATGATAGAAATGGAACCTCTTAAGCTTGTATTACGAATAGGCTGAAATGAACTGCCCACTGTCAAGAGCCAAATCCTGAAATCTGATTGGCTACGTTGTCGTCAAACTGACTTTTCATTACGTAAAGGATGTTCTGCCATTGCTGTACATTGCGAAAGTGGGGCGCCGCATTTCGAACCACTTGAGGCGGCCGCGAAAAATACTTGGCAAATTCGACGTCCAGTTTAGGCGGCTGTTAGCTCACCGCAGTTTGGTAGACAATTTGGTGGGTGGTGAAGTAAGCTGACACATCTTGTTGTAATTGCAGAAAGCACTGAAACGATATCAAAAGAGACCGTTTCAGCTGCGTTATCTTATAGAGGATTATTAATGAAGACGCAGATTTACAGCCGTACGAGGGTCGTAGCTACCCTCCCGTTGCAAATGCTTTGCTCTACTAGAGAAACCATCGATCCGCGCCGTCGTTGCCAAGCGCAGAAAAGCGGGCCGCTAACTCAAGCGGTTGATCTGCGCGAGACGAGGCATTTCAGAGAGGAAGAGAAGGGAAAGTTGGGCGAGTTTTAGGTTCTTCATAATAGTTTTGTGGGCGCTCTTTAACACAGAGACAAACAAAAGAAGTGGAATAAAGGCGCCAGTCCCGTGTTTTCTTCTTTTTTGTCTCTGTGTTATACAGCGCCCACCAAACCATCATGAATGTCAGAGAGAATCGCGATACTTTTTAATTACCTGTCCGGTCGGTTCGTGAGTGCAACCAGAGGGGTCATGTGGTTCGATGGCTGAGCAGGAACGTCGCGCGAGAGGCAGCAAGGGATCACCAAAGACAGTCTTAAACGTTGGCCCTAAATACTGCCTTTTTGTCTTGCACTATGCACTCATATGTTATTGAATTGAACGGCCTTTCCAAGATGAAAAAGGCAAGCAATAATACTCACACCTTCTATTTTAATAACAGAATGTATGTTTGATTAAGAAGTGCTTGGGACTGGGCTAGTTGGAACATCTATTCATAAAGGCTGCGCTGCTTAGTTGGACACGGACAAAGGAATTGGTAATCTCAGCGCTTTTCCAATTCCTTTATCCGTGTCTAAATAAGCAGCGCAGCCTTTATGAAAAGTATGTTTCATGTACATGGCACATGTTTGCGTGTTGTGTTGTGTTGTGTTTTATGGCGCATAAGCAACTCAGGCTATCATGCGCCAAGCACAAGGTATATTATGTTTGAGAAGGAATAAAGTGTTAAGATATCATAGCTTGTTCAGGAAAGATGTTTCTTCTAAGAAACTAAAAACACATGAAATGTCTACAATTGCATTCTCTCCCAGGAGAAGTGATGGATGGAATGGTATCTGTTCGGCGTAAAATTGAGTGAAAAGCTTTTTCCGTAGCTTTTCGAGTTTTTTACATGAAATTAAAATGTGGTTTATCGTCAGTCCATGTCCACAGTCTTCACATATGGGTTCATCTTCTTTTTTGAGAATGAAACTATGAGTAAGATGCGTGTGTCCTATTCGAAGGCGACATAATATTACCTCCATGAAGCGTTTCTGGTGACTGCATGACTTCCATTCTTCGACAACTGGTTTCACGACGTGTAGTTTGTTGTTTATTTCATTTTTCCATGAGGCTTGCCATTTTTCCCTGAGCTTTTTTTGTATGAATTTCAAAACATCTTTGCGTGGTACATTTACTTTTTCTATTTTTGCTTTGTGGGCAGCTGCTGCACATTCGTCAGCTGTCTCGTTACCCACGATTCCGACATGGCTAGGTACCCAGCAGAATTTAATTTTGTAACCTCGTGTTTCGGCTGATGTTATACAATGTATTATTTTTCCCACTAAAGGTTCTGTTGCATTTTTAGAGTGTAATGCTTTGATTAAGCTGAGGGAGTCAGTGTAGATTCAACTCTTTTCAATATTGCATTTTATTATTTTTTCCACAGCTATGGATATGGCATAACTTTCTGCAGTGAACACTGATGCACAATTGGGCAACCTAACTGTTTTCTGGCGATTGTTTTCTACGACACCACTACCAACATATGAGGTCGCTTTAGAACCATCGGTATAAAATGTATTGTGGTCTTTGTATTTTTCCTCTAATGTCAGGAATTCTTGTAATATGTGTTCGTGTGGAGTTTGTTGTTTGTCAAACTGTGTTAAAGTAAGGTCGCATACACAGGGAAATTTATACCAAGGGGGTAATGGATCAGGGCATTGTGCAATGTCGGGGAGTGTATCGAGTATTTTTATTTCTTCGCACATCTGTTCGAAGCGGAGGAGGAGGGGTCTGACTGCTTGCGGTTTGTTGTTGAACAGGGTTCTGGACGGGCACTTTGTTACTACGGGGTAGCAGAGGTGTGTTGGTAGCGAACGGATCTTAAGAATGTATGAACAAGTTAGCATGGTTCTTCTGTCCTCAAGAGATGGTTCGTTGGTTTCTACAGACTTCGCACAGGCGACGTCCTGTATGCCCCGGTCGAAAGACGCAGACCTAGGTTGTGGACTGGGTCTAGTCGTTTTAGGTATGAGGGTCTTGCGGAACCGTAGACTATGCAACCGTAGTCCAAGCTCGAACGTACAACTGAACGATAAATCTGCAGAAGGCATGTCCTGTCAGATCCCCAGCGTTTACGTGACAGCACTTTAAGTATATTTAAAGATTGGGAGGCTTTCTTTTTAAGGGTGTTTATGTGGGGGAGGAAAGTAAGCTTTCTGTCGAAAGTAATGCCTAGAAAATTATGTTCGTGTTTTACTGGGAGAGCAATGTCATTGAGGTAAACTGTAGGGTCCACTTGCAAACCTCGTCTAAGTGAGAATAAAACGGCTATTGATTTCTGTGCAGAGAACCTGAAACCATTTCTATCTGCCCATGTCGCTAGTTTATTCACTGTTAATTGAATTTGTCTCTCACACGTTGATACATTAGAGGATGTACATGCTATTTGTAGGTCATCGACATAGACTGAATGCATGATGGTCGTTGGGATTATTTTTACTATGGAGTTCATTTTTACTACAAACAGCGTGGTACTCAAGATGCACCCCTGAGGGACACCATTCTCCTGAGTGAAACGTTTTGACAGAGTAGCACCGAGACGAACTTGGAAAGAACGGTCGGACAAAAACTCTTTCAAGCATTTTAACATTCTGCCGCGGATGCCAAGGTCTCCCAGGTCACGTAGGATTCCATACCTCCACGTCGTGTCATAAGCTTTTTCTAAATCAAAAAATACGGCAAGGCAGTGTTGTCTGCGTATAAATGCTTCTCGTACCGTATTTTCCAAGCGCACAAGATGATCAGTTGTCGAACATCCTTTTCTAAATCCACATTGGCGGGTGTCGAGAAGTTTGCGAGATTCAAGTGTAAACATGAGCCTGATATTTAGAACACTTTCAAATGATTTAGCAATACAACTCGTTAGTGCTATGGGCCTATAACTGCTTGGAGATGTTGGTGGCTTTCCATGTTTCAGTAACGGAACAATAATGGCTTTCTTCCAGGCCTGCGGTATTTCTCCTGACATCCATACCTTGTTAAAAAATTTTAAGAGTGCTTCAACTGAGGATTCAGAAAGATGGGCTAGCATTTGATAGTGTATTTCATCTGGGCCTGGTGCTGTGCGTTTGCCGGAAGAGAGAACTGTGTTTATTTCTTGTAGTGTAAGGGGACTGTTGTATGATTCGTGAACGCTGCCAGTAGTAGGTAATTTCTGTCTTTCTGCTTGGCTTTTATACTTTAAAAATGATTCTGAATAATGTGATGAGCTAGATACCATGAAAAAATGTTCACCTAAAATGTCCGCTTGCTCTTGAATGCTTGTCTGGGTATTTGGGTCTGTAAGGAGAGGAACTGTAAACGGGGAGTACTTGCCATTTAATTTATTTACTTGTGCCCACATATCCTTGGATGTTTTATGACTGTTTATAGAAGAGATGTAATGCTGCCATGAAGCTTTTTCGGCAGTACGACGTACATAGCGCGCTTTAGCTCTAGCCTTTTTGAAAATTAGGAGATTTTCTTGTGTGGGGTACCTGCGAAATATACTCCACGCCTTATTTTGTTTTTTCTTTGCCTCCCTGCAGTCTTTTGTCCACCACACTTTACAGTTCTGTCTCACAACTCCAGATGATTGAGGGATGGCTTGGCGTGCGGCGGTTAAAATACAAGAGGTAAATCTTTCATTTAACTCGTCGACATTAAAATCTTCGGCAAATAGCTTTCCTAAGTCAGCTTTCTCTTTAAAAAGCTTCCAGTCTGCTAAATGCAGCTTCCAACATCTTGGTTTGGTTTGAATTATAGATGGTGATGATGTTAGACTGATTGTTGTAGGTAGGTGATCACTTCCATGCGGATTATCTAAGACATCCCATTTAAAATCGCTAAAAACCGATGATGAGCAGAAAGATAGATCAATAAAACTCATTTTACCGGAGCTCGGGGAGCAGTAAGTGGGTTTTCCGGTGTTAAGTAAGCAGATATTATTGCACAGAATAAAGTCTTCTAAAATTTGGCCCCTCGTGTCAGTTTTTTCACTGCCCCAGAAAGAAGAGTGGGCGTTAAAATCGCCAACTACTACGCATGGATCTGGCAGTTGGCTGAAAAGGTCTTCGATATCATGGAGTGTTATTTTTAAGTGTGGCTCTATATAAATACTGCAAATTGTGATTGTTTTATACGTGATAAGTGTGGCAGCTACTGCTTCTAGCCGAGTTTTGAGCCTATGTTCACGAGCTGCAATATTGTTTTTAACTATGATGGCAACACCGCCCGAGAGCCTGCATGCCTGCTCTCGATCACGGCGGAAGACTTTGTATTTTTTAAGAATATTCACATGTAGAGGACTCAGGTTTGTTTCCTGCAGACATAAGGCAACAGGTGAATATGTTGCTAAAATGTCTCTTATGTCGCTTAAGTTATTAAGCAGTCCCCTGCAATTCCAGTTTATTACAAAAGCCATCTTAAGCTATACGAGTAAAATAGAGACTACGTTGTTTTTAGCCCCGTGATTCGGGGCTTGTCCTTTTTCGCACGCTCTAAGGAGTCCCGCCGTCTTGACGGCACAGGACTACCCTGTGTTGTCGTGTCCATCGCGTCCTCAGACACGCTGGATGACCGCGGACAACACACCGGAACGCTTGAAGTAGGCCTCCCCGTGTGAGAAGAGGCCTTGGGCCCCGCAGACCTGGAAGGTCGCGAAGCCTGCTTTGGGGGTGGTGGAGCAGCGCCAGCTGCTGCCACCGTGGGCGCGGATGGCTCCACACCAGGGTCACTACCCATGACCTTGGCGGGTGCCGAAGCACGCTGTGACGCTGCGCCCTGTTGCGTCACAACGGAGTAAGTTGGGCTTTGAACCAATGAAAGCCGCTTTCTCGCCTCTCCGAATGTAATGTTCTCAGTGACTTTTAAGGTTACAATTTCTTTTTCTTTCTTCCATGTTGGGCAGGATCTTGAGTATGCTGGGTGGTTGCCCTATCAGTTTACGCAAAGGTTTGGTTCAGTTTGGCAGTTGTCAGTGGCATGTTCATTTGAGGCACATTTTGCGCAGGTGAGTCGGCCTCGGCAGCTCTGGGAGCTGTGGCCATATCTCTGGCAGTTATAACAGCGACGTGGGTTAGGTATGTACAGTCTGAGTTGCAGCTTTGTGTATCCTACTTCAACGGAGTCTGGAAGGGTGCTCAGCGCAAATGTCAAGACGATGTGCTTAGTTTGGATCTCTTTGTTGTCTCGCCTGATCTTGATTCGATAAACGTTGATGACATTTTGGTCCTTGAGTCCTTCGAGCAATTCTTCTTCGGTCAGAAACTTGAGGTCATTATCTGAAATGACCCCACGAACTGTATTGAGTGAGCGGTGTGGTGAGATTGTGACAGGGACGTCACCGAATGATGTAATAGCTGCTAGCTTTTCGCACTGGTGGTTGTACAGCACTTCTAAGAGGAGGTCACCATTTGGTAGCTTTTTGACTTTGTAGCCTGGACCTATTGTGTCTGTGAGAGTCTTTGTTACAAGGAACGGTGAGACTTGACGGGCAGTTTTTTCTGCTTGTTCGGAGTGAATGACATGAAAGCGGGGGAAGCTGTTTACATTTTTAGTGAAAAACTTGTTCGTCACATCGGTGCGCCCTCTCTTGGCGGGAGGGCGATCAGTTGCGGAAAGAGAAGAAGCCATAAAATTTATTTTATTGTTCGGTTATGGCACCAGCCACCCACCATGGAGTCCAACAAGGGGACGGGACAGGTGCCTAAAAAAAAGCTCTGCCCACGCCAGCTGTATACCTTAACTATAACCTAATATGGCTCAACTCAGGGTAGTCAGCCACACAAGGTTGACCCTCGCCGCCGGGAAGTAAGGAAAAAACCAAGAAGAGAGTAGAGGACAGGAGAGTTGTAGGATAGATGACAGGAAAGTGAAAGATGGAGGGGAGGACAGGAAAAGGCGACTGCCGATTTCCCCCGGGTTGGTCAGCCCGGAGGTGCCGTCTATGGGAAGCGTGGGCCAAAGTGGTGTGTTGCCTCCGCCGAGGGGCCTTAACGGTCCGAACACTCGGCATCGGCTCAACCACCAGGATCCCCTTTTCCCCAGACACGGCGATGCCACGCACGGCTAAGCGTGGGTGCTGGGGTCCGTGGTGTCGCACAGTACACGCAAACACCTGCTTTAACAGGTGCCCCCTGCGGGGGGCACATGTTTGCTTGCGCCATGTGATGGGTTTCATATTATACATGCGGGCTCACCATTTGCTTATTTTTGAGAACAAATAAGTACTCCGGAGCGCGTGTGACGGTACGCTCTAATCATATGATGTAGTTGAGTGACATTTTGTGTTGATTGCTTTTTTTAATACACCCGGAAAATAATCTCCCTTTAATGATTTCCATTCTACCGTTTCGACAGTAAGGAATACGCGCGCGCGGCACCGCAATAGCTTACATAACATGATTGCTTCAGTCACCTTTCGCTTTCTTTCCTTATTGACCGTTTATCCCCCTCTGCACGTGTATGGTAGCCTGGGCATCGCCTAATTATCCTTCCTGCAATGCTGTTCTTATATTTCTTTATTTTTCTCGGACATCTTTTGCGTTCTGAAAGGGCTTTTTGCACGCCAGCGCATGAAAAGTTAACCGACTAGGTCTAAGGCCCAGCGTATGCCTTCCACTTCTTGTCTCTGTGTGGGGAATACTCTCTCTCGCTCTCTCTACGCTGCTTTTCGCGCTCTGCACAACTCAAGCCGGCACAATAAGTCAGAAATCCAAGCAGACTTGGTGGCCTGACGGTAGCTGTTCATAACGCGGCTGTGTATGTCTTTGTGTGTGTATGTGTGTGCGTGCGTGCGCGTGTGTGCGTATGTGTGTGTGTGTGTGCGTGTGTGTGTGAGGGGGGGGGGGTGTCACGGGCTTTGGCTAAACCGAGATGCGAAGTTAGCGTGTGGATGCGAACAAGCGGCTTTCAACTAAACGTGTCCGCAGAAACATGTCCAGGCGGCGCTAACGCGATAGCGCTTGTAGGCCTATTTTACTGAATTTCTCTTCGTCTCAATCACTTTTTCGTCGAGACGAATCGCGATATAGTCAAAAAGTTTTGTTTACCAGCCCCCAAAGCTTTGGCGGCAACCGGTGGAACCGCGTCGTCGTCCTAATAAAAAAGCGTCAGGCGCGCCATCACTACTCTAACCTGAGACGTTATTTCGAAAAAGGCAGCATTTGATGGAAACAAGCGCTACGAAGGGCGATTTGGCACGCCAGTGCGGACACAAGCAGCTTCATAGTCCTTTTAAAACTGTCTAGTCATTGCCATATAGAATTTAGGGTTTCTGCATGGGGTTTAGTGCGCGAAAAACAAAGCCCATTTTAGCCTATTTCATGAATGTCGCTCTGTGCCTTTTGTAGGAGCTGCCTCCTTAATCAGCATTTTGTTATGGAAGTCGAGTCAAAGTATAGAGCTGGTTCTCAATTTAGAAACGCTACTACTAGAACACTTCGGGCGAGTACGTGGATCAACGTTTGTTTAATTTCTCTCTTGTGGATGAAAACGCGCCACATGCAATTTTCTGTACTTGAGCAAGCGTAAAATTTAATATTTTAAGAAAGTACGCAGAGAACTTAAAGGTTATATATAAAGTATATACATACGTACTCACCAGTCGTGCGATTGACGTAAGAAGTTTGTCGCAGATAATGGTAGGCTGCGCGATTCAACTGCGCAACCGATGGGATTTGCAGCCCAAGTTGGCTGCTTCTTGTAAACAGGAATAACCGCACGTAATGTGGTTATTGTAGCCTGCTAGTTTACAACTCAGCTTTCGTTGTGGCAGAAGGGCTGCGCATGTTCGGCTTCAAATGGCCTTTTCAATGAAAGCGTAAGAGATCATCCACATCCCACTGACGAAATGCAGTTTGCTCGTCAAGGGCCTGATGATGCATGCGTAATTTTTCTTTTGCGAACTACTATAAAGCAGAATCTCGAGTTAAAATATGACTACGGCTACAAGACAAAATAAAACCGTGCTGTATTTTCAAGGCAGAACCTAATATGGGTGGATCTAGGCGAAACAAGTTTTGGGGGAACCCCAAGCTCAGTCCTTAAGTGCTTGTTGACGTGATGGCTGAGCTACCAGCCTAAGTGCAAATCCTCCCTTCAACCAAGCTTTATAAACATGAATGCGTGGCTTAGTGGTAACTCAAATGCATGGCTGATATGTGTCAGAAATATCACTCATTGGCCAACGTAACGTCACGCAACTCCACGTAAAGGCAGTTCCCGGCCATTTCATCTCTAAGCTAACGCCTACCAGCCTTATGCTCTTGATTTATCGTACAAAAAGGCTGCACCTGCTGTTCTCTTAGCAGGCGTTGGAAAAAGGTGCGTTGAACGTGTTACCCAATGCGGTTAGTGCGGTGTAAAATGTGTAATTACTACTGGAGCCCCCTCTGCACTTTGGAGTTGAAAGTGTCAATCATTTGTTTATTTATTTATTTTATTACGCACACTCTCATACACGCGAGCACGCACCCACGCACGCGCGCGCGCTCCCACACACACAGGCACATATCTAAACACACGCAGCCCCACCGAGACTCAAGGTAGAATGCGCATGCCCCCGAGCTCAATCAAGGCGACCGCGCGAGCGTCGCGAACTGGCGGAGAGCAGACGGAGTGTTGTTAGCAATGCACGTCGTCTGCTAGCCGGAACCCGCTCAAGTGGAATCGCTTTCATCATTACGCGTACGCCAACCTGCATCTTTTTTTAAGATAACACTAAATGATTATTTTTATTTTCACAACGTTTCGAGTGCATAAAGCGTCGTTTACACTAAATCAGCTGTTTTCAGAGCGGACATTGATTGTTTTTGCGGCTTTGAAGTTTTCCGCTCAGCACGATATTACAAGAAGCATGGGTTGAATAGTGAGCAACAGACAAATCCGGACAAGTTTCCACATCGTGATTGTGCAACAGCTGGATGTGCACCGCCCACAGGAACGTGAAACGCAATCGACCACATGTTATGCAAATTATAAAAGCGCAGTTAAAGCAGAACAATGGCATGTACAAAAAAAGCACCAAGCACTGGTTATACGATATAAAGCAGAATAAATCACAAGGCACCAAAACAAATAAATATGCACAAAGTTTTTAACCCCCTAAAACAAAATCAATGCGCACAACGATACAGTAAAGGCTCAAATTCGCAAACAATACAAAACGTCGTTGTTCTAAACTTGTGAGAAATGTAGTTGATGTTGGTTTAGAAATGGTGCTGCTCTTCAGGTGACGCCATTCGACTATTGTGCGGGAAAGAATTAATATTTGAAAGTGTTCTCATGCGAGGAAAACGTTGTCATTGTGAAGTTACGCCCTTGGCAAGTAGCGTATTCGGAAGAAAAATATATGATTTTAGTTATGTCAATCTTGTAATGGGTTATTACTTAGGTGATATGAAAACTTCAGTCGTGAGCAACAATTTCTATCAGTTAAGTACAGCATCAAACGTCTGATTCATATTGGAGTCACCTGTGTATGGTGTAGTCTCTGCCCTGAAAGATTGAAACCTTGTCAGCTTGCGGCATGGTCCAATGTTTCATCACTTTGAGACGTAAGGTATCCTCCTTTCCTTTCCTAATCTAGCCATGTGATTCATAAGGCACGCCACCTATCACACTCCTACACCAGGAAAACGTTGCCGCCTGCTCAATGCGCAGCTTGCAACATGTCAGCCGATGCTCCAGGGCAAGATGTTTTGAGCAGCTATTGCCAGCATTGATCGTCAAGCTTCAGCTTGAAAATATTTCTAAGATTTGAAGCCATGGTATTGGGTATCGGGGTGTGAAGTGTCAAATGAAATTGCATTATACCTCTTCCTTAATATTGGTCTGACGCTGGAAGAGCACTCCTGAGGTGGTATTACGGACCACTCTGCAATTGACAGATATTCTACTATGCTAGATAACATTGGGCGCCGCCGCAACCTTGAAACTTTGTGTCAAGGGATGCTGCTATTCCGCCAAGGAAGCGAAAAAGCGGTGTCGTTGCACACGTAAACAAGCCCACGGTTTTAGTCTGTTTCTGTACAGCGCGATCAGCCGGTCTATATAGGCAAGAGCGAAAATATTTGCGGCGTCCGCGCTGCAGTGTTGGCTGCACAGTGCTGCAGTGTTGATGTGGCAGCGACGATGAGAGCAACGACGAAGGGTAGTGTGCGTGAATGCATTCTACTTGTCCGGCGTCTGTTTCACAGTGCGTCTGTTTCACTGTGGGCCCTGTAGAGGGCCCTTTGTATGTCGTTGCCTGATAAGGTGTCGGCGGTATTTTAATATGCGCAAAGCAACTTTTCGGGACTGAAAAAGCCGTCCGCTTCCTACGCTGCTGACATACAGGTGGGCATGAAACATTTTTGTCTTATTCATGCGGTACAACAACAGTGATATCTTCGCCGCGACAGCTTCTCGCCACACCGTTTTCTCAATATCACACACAGGTTTGCGCACTTTCCTCATCCACTCTGCGGCGGAGGTGATCTGAATTGGAATTTTGAACAGGTGGACCTTCTTTTCAATTGAGTATAGACGTCTGAACCCGCTTGTGCTGATGCACATTGTAGCCAAGTGCCCATTAATCGAGAATGTCTGTAGCGGCCGATAAACTGGAGGCAACCCCAGTCGACCAGCTTGATTCGAGCGGCTCGCGCATCGAGAGATGAATAGCCGAGATCGCCCGGAATCGCTCCGTTGGGTATTACGCCGTGGCACCGAGCCACAGTGCAGACAATTACTCGCTGGTGCCGATTTAACAACCCTCTTATGTCTCACGGAAGGCAGACAACTACATTGGAGAAGGTAACGCCTGGAACAGGGACCATCTTCCAGAGGACACGGACCATCAGAATTCAGTTAAAGCTCAGTAAGCATGGGCGACGAAGTATTCAATGCGCTTTACGGGCCAATTTTCTACACTGAAAGCATGCTTATGGTATTGGTCATGTTGTTCACAAAACTTTAAGCATACTCTCAAAGGTTCCCGGAAAAGACAGATTCAGGTCATCTCTGCTGCAAGCTATTTGTATAGCGATTGATATTCGGGTATTGATATTGATAGGACTAGCAGATTACCGGTATCGCTCAAGAGGAAAGTATACAAGAGTTACATCTTACCTCTACTTACCTATGGGGTTGAAACGTGGAGGCTAACAAAGTGGGTTCTGCTTAAGTTGAGCACGACGCGGAGGGCTATGAAAAGAAAAATAGGAGGGGTAACGTTAAGAGATAGGAAACGTGCAGAAAGGTTTAGTGAAATAAGTCAAGTCAGTGACATTCTAATGGCAGTCAAGAAGAAGAAATGGGCGTGGGCAGAACATGCAGTGAGAAGAAATAATAGCCGATAATAACCGAAGAAATAATTAGGGCAACAAACTGGATTCCAAGGGAAGAAAAGCGTAGCCGAGGGCGGCAGAAAATTAGGTGAACAGATGAGGTTAAGCAGTTCGCAGGGGTCAAGTGGATGCAGCTCGCACAGGACCGCGTTAATTGCAGGAATATGGGAGAGGGTTTTGCCCTGCAGTGGGTCTAGTCAGGCTGAACATGATGATGATGATGATGTTGAATATAGGGTGTTGGCATGAAACCTCAGTGCAGTGAACTGTATGTGGTAGACATCTAGCAAGGATATCACATTTTGGGTGTGTTCAGCGGACCATATCAGGTTGCCCGTAAATGTCAAAGCAGGGCGTCGATTTCATTGTTGGTGTACTTTAAACCAACTAGCAGGTCCGACTGAACCAGCTTACGCACTAAAAGCCACGTACATGAGGCACGTGGATGGATGGATGGATGGATGGATGGATGAATGGATGGATGGATGGATGGATGGATGGATGGATGGATGGATGGATGGATGGATGGATGGATGGATGGATGGACGGACGGACGGACGGACGGACGGACGGACGGATGGATGGATGGATGGATGGATGGATGGATGGATGGATGGATGGATGGATGGATGGATGGATGGATGGATGGATGGATGGATGGATGGATGGATGGATGGATGGATGGATGGATGGATGGATGGATGGATGGATGGATGGATCGATGGATGGATGGATGGATGGATGGATGGATGGATGGATGGATGGATGGATGGATGGATGGATGGATGGATGGATGGATGGATGGAGGTAGGTAGGTAGGTAAGGATTTATGTATGTATGTACAGGTGCAGTCAAAAGTAATGGATGGTCCGACAGCGTGGCAAACTGTGTCGCCGCGCTTTCTAACGACGGCTCTGGTAACTGATGAGCTCCGTCGTCAGGAAGCGGCGCGTGCTATCAGCAGAGTTTTATCTGCAGCGTAACAGTGGTCACCTTCAGCGGCTGGAGCGGATGCTTGTTGCTTTCCACATGCAACGCCAAGGATTTTTCTGGCGCTACTTGCGACATGTTCCAAAAGTGATATCACGCCGTTTCAAAATGTCAGCAGCTGAAGCGAGCGGTCACCGGCATACTACCTGGTAGCGAGCACTGCCACGACTGTTACGCCCGAGGCCACTGTTGCGACCGTGCATGGTCCGCGCTTGCACGCACTATTGTGCGCCTGTGGGTATGGTATTGATATGTGCTGTTGGTGCAAGAGCTCTAAGTGAGCTTGTTCACATGAATCTTTTTGTGTGAGCATGCTTTGCCTTGTTGTGACCCTACAACTGCCAAGTTGGCACTGTCAAGGGAACGTCAAGAAAAATACAAACAAGCGTCGCCCTGTGAGAAATAGCTGGAAGTACTTTTGTTCAACTGTTCACCCTTCCCATCGAGAGGCGCTATTGTCAAGTCAGGAATGCTTATTGTCCAAAGGAGACGATCGGAGTGATACGTCCGCTGACGTACAGGAGAAGAAAGGAGCATGAGGATTACGGCCATTAGAGGATTTCCCGTGAATGCAGGAAAGAGTTGCAATTGCCGGAAAGGGACAATGCTGGGAGCAGTATTCGTGGCGCGCACGTACCCTTGGATTTCTGAGAAGGAAATCCATTTGCCGGAACCAACACAGCGTATCTTGGCAGAAGGATCGAAATTTACTTCCTCGCCGTTCCTAAGCTCTACCCGACAACAAGTGACCACGCCCGACGAAATAATACTGGACCAGTCAGTGCATCAGACCATGCAGTGATGTGTTCGATTGGTTGCTGATATCTGGGGGGTATGCCCTCGGACTGATTGGTCAGCATCTGCAGAGAGGAGCTGGACATTGGGGGATTTAAGGACGTTGCAGAGTACGAAATGAGGCTCTGAGCCCTGGGTAAACGGCTCATCCAGATGCTTCTGGCTATGAACTCTTCACGCTTGCCATTTTGCTGATATACCCCTTTTCATGTAAATAAGTTTTCTCAAAGTGCCATTAAACCTGCTTATACATATTTTACCAACTTCGAAGATTCAATCCTTCATCTACCCGGAGTCTCTGCGCGCTACCAAATGAAGGCCAGGTCGACTTAGTGAGTCCCAGCGTCACGACAACTGGGGACCAGCGTTGCGATCTGAATCTACAAGCCACATCTGGTGATTGGAGGTGGATCAGATTCTACAAGCCACAACATCTGGTGATCGGAGGTGGCATCTGAAGCTACAAGCCTCAACATCTGGCGATCGGAGGCGGCATCTCAAGCAACAAGCAGGAGCAAAAATCGGCCAACAAGAGAGCAGCTCGGAGCGGAAATCGAGCTTTGTCGGCAGTTCCACGGCGAGCGGGTTGAACGTCATTCTCAGAGTGCTCGCTGTCTTTCTGGGTGTCACGCTGCGTCAGTTATCCCACCGCTGCCACCATGTGGTAGACATATCCGGTATAAAAAGCAAAACTGTTTATTTATACGTCAGGTAATGGCGCCCGTTTTCGATCTGCTTGGCGCGGTCGCCCACGCCGGGCTCTCCCGGCGGACCGCCTGATTAGCTTGCCGCTTGAGGCGCTGTCGTCAGTTGCGCCCACAACAGGGTGCTTATACGAAAACATTTTAGCCATATCCTAAAGAGCCGCAGGTGAAGCCCCCAGAAATGAAAATATGCACATACTGTTTACATTCACTAGGCTCAAACCCGCCATTGCGCAGTGGTTCATTATAAAGGCGCCCTAAGTATTCTTGTTAAATGTTTTTTGATACAACTTCAATAAAATTTAATAAAACGGCTTTATGCTTGTGGGTAAGAAAAAATATCATCAAAATGAGCCAAAATAAGCGGATGATGTGATCAAAGATAGCTCTGCATATTGCTCTACTGGTCTCTCAGTAATTAAAGTATTCTTTTGCACAAACAGGGTGACCTAGGTTTAAACCTCGCAGCAGCAGGCGCATTTTTTAATCTACAATCGCAATGAGGACGCACATCGTGTTATGTTCGATATCGAATGCAATTTTGTCTTCTGTTTTTTTTCACGATAGCCCTACAAATTCGCTCGCGATTTCAGAAGAAACAAACTTTCTGACAACTTCAGGGCTGTAAGACTAGGCTAAGCAGAAACAAATGGCCGTGAGGGCATGCATAGCGCAATTCTATGGCGCAATGGTAGCAGGAGACTTTATAGGGACAATGGCTTGGAAGTGACAAGCCTTCGTGACGCTTCGCATTATGATAGATCAGATCAGCGCATAACTAAAGTTGTGATTTCGCGTTACAGTTGTGAGATAATATAATAAACCTTTTTTTCTTCTGGGGATAAACTACTCCCTCATGTTCTATCCATTGTGAACGAAAATACAGCGTTTAACCTTGTGGACCACTTCAGATGTTTGCAGCATTACTAAAACACTTATTATAGAGAGCATGGAACCATGAGCAGCTCTGAGAAGGTACAATTTGAGCATGAGCAGGCAAAATTGGAGCATATGGAGCAAATAATAGTTAATATGGGCTATGATGGAGCTTGAGCAACTCTGGCTGCAGTAATGGTCCTTCCCTGCTAGCATAGCATTCACTTTGCAGCCTCATCATTTCATTCCTTCAACATTTCTCTACAGTAGTACAGTGCTGAAGGCAGATATAGCCAAAAATCCACATTAACAAATTGGCTTGTGCATTGCAGCCTCTTTACGCAGTTGTTACCGTAAAAATGTAACAAAGAAGTTAAGAACAATTAAATTTGGGACACATCACCTGAATAATATATTCCCAATAACAGTAACATCATCACAATCATATTTATTATGTGCTTGATTGATAAGCTACAGTAATTGTCATTGTGAATAATTTCAATAAAGTTTGAAGCTTTGAAATTTATTGAGTTAAATTTAACGATTGAGGGATTGCACTTCTGCAGAAAATGTGCAAAGAGGAAGTGATCATGCACACTCTTTGCTGCAGAAAGCGAAAAGTTTATTCTTATCAAGCAAACAAAACCTATCATTTGTAACGCAAGTTTAATGTCAACATTATTCATCTTGTTCTATTCTAGTATGAGGGTCCCGCTATTTAGAGCGTTGGCTCAAATTACATTGGACAACCTGTGTATGAAAATATCCTTTACTTCAGGATGATAACTGAAGTGTGCAAGAAAAATAGGGCCACATTTCATAACAATTGTCACAGTTTCTTTTTGAATGTCTTAAACCGGAGCTATCTAATCCGGTTTCTCATTGCCCATGTGTTGCTTTGAGCTACAAAGGAGCAAATCAGTTTTTGGAACACTATTTTTCGCTTTCAAAATTAGTAATTTACTTCCTTATTTGGCCTAGACTTTAACTGAAGGTTGTAATTTCGCTCTCTACGAGATGAAAATTCGAGATGATGGTCGCTTGGTGTTATAAATTGGATTTCAAGGGAATAAAAGCGTAGCAGGGGAGGCAGAAAGTTCGGCGGGTGGATCAGGTTCCGAATTTCGCTGGGGTAAAGTATGTGCAGTTAGCACGGGACCGGGTTACTTGGAGGAAAAAAAAAGGGAGGCTTTATCCCTGCGTTGGGTATAGTCAGGCTGATTATGCGATGTTTTCAAACCGCTACTGATTTTGCATTCTATCCATTAATTAACGTGATAATAATATGTAGGCTATAAATATTGTTTGTGGCCTGTTTTGGTCCTCTTTTACACAGTTACTTATTTTACTAGAAGCAGGTGTCTGGTGTGTTCTTGACATTGCAAAAGGCATCCGGAGCACCACTTGATGACATCAGAGTTGAATTAGGTAATCTCATATTTGATTTCTATTTCTCGTCTTCCCTTTCAGCTAACATGGCTCATGACGAAAGTCTCTCAGAGGACTCCGTGTTTAGTTGTTTCAAGTTATCAGGAGAAATGTTTACCCCTAACAAAGCTATGAGGCTATGATCTTATTTCAGTCAAGAGTATTATTTGATATGACAAAGTTTGTTTATAATAATTGTTGCAGCTACATATGGCCTGGGCAACAAAAACTGCACTTTAAAATGGTGTGGTGATAGCATCGACATTATGTATTTAAACAGGTGCATTGCTTTAGAGCAGCTGTAAAATGAAACTATCTAAAAGTATTTTGTTTTAACTTTTATAACCTGCATCCATGTCTCATAGCGAGAAAGTGTAATGCCTTCGGTGTTTATGGCACTGGAATGTCTTAGTCAAATCGCGATATCACTAATCATGCTGGGCTACTAAATGAATCAATATTATGAATTACCATTCTAACAAAAAAACTTGTGATTAACAGCGAGTAGTCACATCTTGGTATAAAAATTATATGTATTGGCAGCAGAGGCGTGTAGACAACCCCCGAGAAGATGACGGCCATAAATACAAAGCTTTGTTATATGCTTGTTGCTGAAATGAGTGAAATATAGTTCTGACAGGTCGACAGACTGTAATTTTTCACTGACCAATAACATCCAATTTTCTTCAATTACTTATCTTCTGTTTTTTTAATGCAATTAAAAAGGCGATAATCGACGGCAGCTGGCGCTTTTCCGTCGATTATCGCCATCTCAACAGTATCGCTAAAAAATACGTGCACCCTCTTCCCACAATCGATGATGCCTTAGATTGCGTCCAAGGAGCTAAATACGTTTCTTCAATCGATTTATGGTCCGGGTAATGGCAGATCGCCGCTGATGAGCAGAACCTTGAAAAAACGGCCTTTGTCATATCAGACGGCTTGCACCCCTTTAAAGTCATGCCGTTTGGTCTCTGCAACGCACCTTCGCCCTATAAATGAAATATGGACTCCCTTCTTCTCGGATTCAAATGGACAACCTGCCTATGCTACCTTGACAACATCGTCGTCTTCTCGCCGACCTTTTCTTCACACTTTGAACGCCTCTTTAGTATTCTCAATGTATTCCGTAAAGCCGGCCTCCAGCTCAATTCTTCTCAATGCCAGTTTGGTCGCAGCTAACTCACTATTATTGGACACATGGTTCACGCCTCCGGAGTATGACCTGATCCGGCTCAAATTCGCGCCGTCAGAGACCTCCCGCGTCTCCAGTCTTCGATGGATGTGCGCAGCTTTGTCGGCCTCTGCTCTTACTCTCGCTGCTTTATCAAAAATTTTGTCCGTATCGCTCATCCTCTCATCGACCTACTTACGAAAGGCCCCGCTTTCACTCGGCGCCCTAACCAGAAGGGTGCGTTTTCAACGCTTATAAGCTTACTGACGTCTCAAACCTCTTGGCTCATTTCGATCCCTCGGCTTCCATTGAAGTTCGAACAGATGCCTGCGGATATGGGATCGATGCAGTGCTGGCTCAACGCCAACATGGCAATGACCGCGTCATCGCATATGCTAGCCGCCTTCTCTCCAACGCCGACCGCAATTATACGATTACTGATCGCGAGTGTGTCGCCTTTGTACGGGCTGTCGCTAAATAACTATCTTACGTATTGGGTCGTCCTTTCTCAGTTGTAACCGACCATTATATGGTTTGTTGGATGTCATCTCTGAGAGATCCCTCCGGCCGTCTTGGTCGCTGGGCTTTGCGCCTTCAAGAATACTCCTACAACGTCGCCTACAAGTCGGGGTGCCTTCATCAAGATTCCGATTGTTTGTCTCGCTATCCAGTAGAGCCCGCTGATCTCGGTGACACAGAGGCACCCTCTCGTTTTGTTGTCTTCGCCCTCTCCATTCTCGCCAACATTGCAGCCTAGCAGCGCGACGACCCATCTTTACGCGCCATCATTGAATGCCTCCTGTTGCCATGCCATAATATGCCATGTCAATAAATTACCTAACGCTTTATTTTTTCGAGAAGTCGAATTTCAGGTTCAATATTAAAATAATCAAGGATCTACAGTTTTGCACTTCAAAGGTCTCGCAATGTTTTCTGTCGCCATTAGGGCATGCTGGGAGAGGAACTTTCCACGTGCCACGTGTACGTTGCTAATATAGCGGGAGCTGGTTCAGTCAGGCCTTCGATATGGTTTAAAGTACAGCACTAACGGAATCGACGAAAAGCTCCGGCTCCTGGCTTTGGCATTTACGGGCAACCGGGTGTGGACAGCCGAACACGCCCTAAACGTGCTGTGCTTGCTAGATATCTAACAAATGAAGATCACTGCACTGAGGCTTCATGTCAACTATCCAATATCAATTGCTATCCAACTAGCCGGCACCAGATATGACCTGAATCTGCCGTCTTCGGGAACCTGTGAGAGTATGCTTAAAGGTTTCTGAACAAACTGACCAATACCATAAGCATGCTTTCAGTGTAGACCATTGGCCCGTCCAGCGCATTGCATACTTTGCCGCTCATTCTTACGGCGCTTTAACTGACTTGTGATTGTGTCAGTCCTCTGGAAGATTGCCATGTTCCAGGCGTTACCTTCTCGAATGCAGCAGTCTGCCTACCATTAGAGACAAGAGGGTTGTTAAATCGGCACCAGAGAGAAATTAGCTGCACTGTGGCTGGATGCCACGGCGTAATAGCTAACGAAGCGATTCAGGGCGATCTCGGCTAGTCATCTCTTGATGCGCGAGACGCTTGAACCAAGCTGGCCTACTGGGGCTGCCTCCGATTATCGGCCGCGACGGAAGGGCTCGATGAGTGGGTACTTGGCTGCACCGTACATCAGCAGAAGCTGGTTCAGACGTCTATACTCAATTGAAAAGAGGTCAACCTGTTCCAACCGCCAATTCAGACCACCTCCGCAACAGTGCGGACGAGGAAAATGGGCAAACGTGTGTGATATTGGGAAAGCGGTGCGGGGAGAAGCTTCTCACAAATGCTGCGCTGCTTGGTTTTACACGAACAAAGGAACTGGACAAACGCTGAGGTTAAGTGCAATTGCGCTTAACCTCAGCGTTTGTCCAGTTCCTTGTGAGATGTTCAAACTAGCTCAATCTCAAGCCCTTCTTAAAGGGGAGAAGCTGTCACGGCGAAGGTATCACTGCCAGTGTACCGCATGCATAAGGCAATAATTTTCCGTGCCCACTTGTATGTCAACAGCGTCGTAAGCGGACCGCTTTTCCAGTATCGAGAAGTTGCTTTGCGCACAATAAAATACCGCCGACAACTTATCAGGCAACGGCATACAAGGGGCACTGTGCAGGGCCTGATGCGAACCAGACGCATTAGCGCTTGATACTGCACTGCGCCAAGTTGGTTCCTGCAGTCGAGGAAATGCGCCACCCTGGCTTATGCGCTGAGCTTCACGAAAATGGGGCGATGGCATGCGACAGACTTTGCAATAAACAAATAATGTCTGCAATACTGGAGTATTCGGGATTAACGCAGGTACAAAAAAGCGAAAGGAATATAGTAACTCTGTGACTGTATGCAGAATTTTGTTTTCTGTTTTGTGTTTTCTTTTGTGTATCTATTTGGCAGGTCACAACAACGTGACACCCCGTTCCAAAGGGTTACCAATACAAAACTCATCACCATCATGAAGCCATACATATGGCTGCCTTACGTAAAACAATTCATCCCACCGCTATTTCCTGCTTTTTATGCATCAACTGAAGTCAAGGTACTGAGTGGTGGTCCTACACGCTCAGAGAAATCTGATCGAAAGCTCTGTAATTGAGGTTCTGTTTATTTTCCTTCAGCAAACAGAAACAGTACATACATCGTAGAGCACAGTGCGTTTAGTAAAATATACTTTTATTGCTGCACTAAAGCACGTCTCACACGGAAACACCTTAGAACAAACACAGGAAAAAGCAACGTGGCAGAGCATAAACAACTAGCCATACTCCCTTTCATTCGTTTTGTAATCTATATCGCCTTCGCCGCCTGCTTTTGACCAGGGCACACGCGAAGCGCCACCACTCCCAGTACTCCAACTCACGCTGACGACCTCAGCCATCTGACGCACGCATTTGCTCGCCGTCAGTTGTGACAGGCCGGCGATCTGCTCGTTGCCTACGGAGGTTTGAAATCCTCCGAAGGCAAAAAAAAAAAATCGTACCGCTCATGACACTGCAGAATCGACAGAGCGGTCGACCTTGAGATTCGTCACATTTCATCGGCGAGTTCATCGCATGACCATTTCGGTTTCTCATTTTCAAATCGAAATGAGAGTTGGAACAAGTCGTCGGACAAGTAGAACGCATTCTAGCACACCACCCTTCGTCGTTGCTCTCGTCGTCGCTGCCACTGCAGCACTGCAGCCAACACTGCAGTGCGGATGCCACAAACATTTTCGCTCTTAACAGTATAGACCGGCTCATCGTGCTGTACAGAAAAAGTATAAAACAACGGGCATTTTACGTGTGCAACGGCATCGTTGTTTCGCTTTCTTGACAGAATAGACTTGACACAAAGTTTCAAGGTTCGATCCAAAATGTCCGATCCAATAGGATCGGACATTTTAGAGCGCTGTGAAATATACAGTGATCCGTAATCTGTAATTCCACCTCAGGAGTGCTCTTCTAGCTTCAGATCAGTATGGACGAAGAGGTTTAATACAACTTCATTCGGCACTTCATACCCCGATACCATGGTTTAAAATCTTAGAAATATTTTCAAGCTGAAGCTTGACGATCAATGTTAGGAATAGCTGTTCTAAACATCTTGCCCTGAACATCAGCTGACAGGTTGCATGCTGCGCACTGAGCAGGTGGCAACGCCTTCCTGGTGTAGGAGTGTGATGGGTGGCGTGCCTTAAAATTTACATGGCTAGATTAGAAAAGGAAAGGAGGATACTTTACGTCTGAAAGTGTTGAAACATTGGACCATGCCGCAAGTTGGCATGGTTGCAATCCCTCCGGGCAGAGACTACTCTATACACAGGTGACTCCAATATCAATCAGACATTTTATGCCGTCCTTAACAGAAAGAAATCATTGCTCACGACATATCAACTAATTAACTGCCATTACAAGACTTATATAACTAAAATCATATCTTTTTCTTCCGGATATCCTACTCGCCAACGGCATAACTTCACAATGACCCCGTTTTCATCGCTTAACAACGCTTTCATATATCCATTGTTCCCCCGCACAATAGTCGAATGGAATCACCTGAAGAACAGAACCCGTTCTAAACCATCAATAACTATATTTCTCTCAAGCTTAAAATAACGATCTTAAGTATTATTTGCTAATTTGATTCTTTATGTAACCCTGTCCGTGATAATTTTGTTTTTCGGGTTAAAGGCTCTGTGCATATTTATGGGTTCCTAAGCCTTGTGTATTATTCTGCCAGTGATTAGTGCATTTTTTTTGTACATGACATTGTTTTGTTTTACCACTGCTTTTACCACTCTGTAAAAAAATCACCGTGTGGGGATTGAACTATCTAGAAATAAATAAATGAACAAAATAAAAAATAAATAAAATAAAAATGATGGACACTTTTTCCTCCTTGGAGCAGAGGCGGCTCCAGTAGTAATTACGCATTTTACACCGCACTAAACGTATTGGGTAACACGTTTAACGCACCGGCATCAAAGGCCTGCCGACAGAAAAACAAACGCAGGCTTTTTTTACGAAACATCAGGAGCATGGCGCTGGTAGGCACTAGCTTACAAATGAAATGGCCGCGAACTGTGTGTACGTAAAGTTTAGTGACGTTACGCTAGCCAATGTGTGATACCTCTGATTGATATTCCCCGTGCATTTCAGTTACCACTTAGCCACGCAGGCATGTTCGTACGGTTTGGTTGACGCGGAGTTTTACACTTAGGCTGGGAGCTGAGCCCATCGCGTCAACAAGCAAAAGCGAGCTTAGGCTTCCCAAAAAAAAATTGTTTCGCCTAGATCCACCCATATTCGGTAATGCCTTGAAGCATGGTTTTATTTTGTGTTGTAGCCGTAGGCATATCTCAACTCTAGATTCTGCTTCACAATAGTTCGCCAAAACAAAAATTATTCATGCATCTTCAGGCCCTTGACGAGCAAACTACATTTCGTCAGTGGGATGTGGATGAGCTCTTACGCTTTCATTGGGAAGGCCTTACCATTTCAAATATAAGTTCCGCAGCCCTCCATTCACAACGAAAGCTGAGGTGTAAACGAGCAGGCTACAAATGTTAGCTGTTCCTGTTATAACCACATTACATCGTGTTTTAAAAATGTCATATTACCACGTGTTAAAATGTGTGGTTATTCCTGTTTAGAAACAGTCGGCCAAGTTGGGCTGCAAATCCCACCGGCTGCGCAGTTGAATCCCACCGCTCAGCATTATCTGCGCCAAACTTCTAAAGTTGATCGCACCACTCGTGAGAATATAGGCATATATTTTGTGTATAACCTCTAAATTTTCTGCTCACCTCTTAAAAATAATAAATTTATAGCCTTTCTCAAGTACAGAAAATCGCATGTGGCGCGTTGTCATCCACAAGAGAGAAATTAAAAAAGACTGATCCCCGTACCCGCTTCAAAGTGTTCTAGTTGTAGCATTTCTAAATTGAGAACCAACTGTATATTTTGGCTTGACTCCCATCACAGAATGCTGCGCAAGAAGGCAGCTTCTACCAAAGGCACAAAGCGGCATTCATGAAATAGACTAAAAGAGGCTTCGTTGCTCGCGCCATAAACGTCATGCAGAAACGCCACATTATATATGACTGTGACCGGAGAGCTTTAAAAGGACCATGCAGCTGTTTGTGCCTGCACTGGCCTGCCAAATCGCACTTCATCGCGCTTGTTGCCACCAAATTCGGCCTTTTACCTATTCGAAATAACGTCTCTGGTTAGAGTAGTGGTGGTGCGTCTGTCGCTTATTAGAACAAAGGCTCGGTTCCACCGGTTGCCACCAAAGTTTTGGGTGTTGGTCAACAAACCTCTACACACACGGCACAGCAATTCGTCTCGACGAAATAGGGATTTTCGTTAAGACCGAGGAAGAAATTTTCTGTGAAATAGACCTACAAACGCTATCGCGTTAATACCGTCTTCGACATGTCTCTGCAGACACGTTTAGTTAAAAGCCGCTGGATCGCATCCGCATGCTAGCTTCGCATCTCGGTTGCGCCTAAACACGTGACTCGTCGTTCACCTGATATTATTATGGGTACTACTCGGTTCTTCTGAAAGCTATGAAAGATTCGATTGCTGGCAAATATTCGCTGAGCTATAAACCGAAGACGTGAATTCGAATACGAGCACCCTGCAGATGTGGTGTGCCGGGAAAAAGCACTTCTTAATAACCAAGAAAGCAAGCGTTTGAGACTGCAGCAGAAACTTAAGATGATAGAGAGGGTCGTCTTCAGAGACAGTGTACAAAGCATGTAAACGACGAACATGAGCCCCAATATTGATCTGCTGTTCCACAATTTTCTGCTTGGGTATGAACTAGACATTTCGAATGTCCAAAAGGTCGCTACCTAATTTAAAGCTGATAGGACAGCAATTGCTTTAATGCGCACAAAAGCCAAAGCTTTACTAATTGTTAAAATACCTAGATCAATAAAAGATTAAAAATCAAAAGTGTGTCTAACCAGGCTTAAACGATCTTGCGTTCCTTTTAATCAGGTTCAGTCGAGTTCGACCTTAAACAATTATCTCAACTATAGCGAAATGCGTTATTATTACAGCATGAGTTGCACGTCCAAATCACAGCTAAACCCAGGCTTAACCTGATGATAGTAAAGCGTTTACATTCATAAGCATCGTAGGCGCAGCTATCCAGCAGCTATTGTTGGCTCCATCCCTTAAACGTTGCCATTAGTTACTCGACCACCACATTATTTATTTATTTTTTAATCTCAGCTTTCGAGGGAATGCAGAAGGGAGTGCTTATGCATAAGAGTATATCATTGCCATATAGTCGTGACGTGGCATTTGGCGACAAATGACGAGGCTTGAAATTCACTAGAATAAACTCTTTATTGGGCTGACTTGGATTGACCGGGGGAAAATTCAGATGAAACGCAGAGTTCAAAAGCAACTGAAAAAGATCAGGCAACCTGCGAATTGAGAAATAAGGCTTAACGTAGACGCACTAACAAGATCAGCGCATAAAAAGGTACTTGAGGCCAAAAAACACTTTACTGCTACTACGTTCAGCAGCTTTATCAAAGAATTGCCGACTAAATTTTATAACTTCAATAGCGATAAATATCGTGCTCAAGGGGGCTGTGTTGTCGACGAAAAAAAAAGGCTGACTCTTTTAATGGCTATTTTCAATCAGATTTTACGGCCGACAATAGAGATGTTTAGTATAGCGTATGGAGGCTTTCGTATGAGGAACGCCAGCAAGTTATGGGGCGTTACTTTGTGTGTTGCATCGACGCTTTTAGTTGCCCGTACGAAAGCGCGAACGCAAACTACGGGGGCGACATCTAGATTTAAAATAAGAATTTCACTCTGAAGCGGGCGGCCTAGGCGTCGCCATCTTGTCAACGCTGATCTCCCATCGTACGTGAGGGCCGGGCACGATAAACTCAAGTGTCGGCGTACGCTGGCCGATAGTACGAACGAGCTCGGTCTCGGGTATCGTATAGCGCATGTGCAGTGCGTGTCACGATATTTTTGGCGTGCGCTATTCCTCTGCGTGTGTCTGTGTATGCTATACTAAAAGTCTCTGGTGGTGTTATAGAAGGATTAACGTGTCACAGTAATGACTCCATGCATCTCTTGGCACTCTCACCGTAAGTGTACCTAGAATTCTTTCTCTGTTACTAAATTTAGATACCCAAAAAGAGCTGCGGTCCGGATGGTAAACCAGACTGTTTTATAGGGCGATATGCAGAACCAGTTAGTCAGTACTTTCTCATATATTCCAAATCAATTCATAATAGACGGTGAATGGGACTACTTTCGCTACTTTCTATTGCGTTGGTAGGCATCTATTATGAATTGATTTGGAATATATGAGAAAGAAGTACTGAATAACTGGTTCTGCATATCGTCTTATAAAACAGTCTGGTATACCATCTGGACCGTAGCTCTTTTTGGGTATCTAAACTTAGTAACAGAGAAAGACTTCTATGTGCAGTTATTGTGAGCCGAAGAATAGCAAACAGGAAAGCAGGGTTAAAGTAGAAGGACGCGATGAGAATAGTAACGGCGATGATAGTCCACCGCTGGACCTACAGCCTCCCGAACCGCAACGTCACCAGAACGGAATCAGAGAAAATTGATGCGCAGTTTCGGGAAGCTTATAAACTAGCACTCGGATTACCAAGTCATGCATCCATTGAGGCTGTTATGGCAACGGGCGTCTCGGCCACATACGAAGAACAGAAAGAAGCAATCCTGGTCTGCCAAGAACGCAGACTAAAACAAAGTCGGACTGGTAGACATCTACTGAACATCATGGGACGACCCATCGACGAGAAAACTAACCCCCTAAGAGAAACACTCACTCCCGGAAGCAGAGCTGAATACCAGGTCCTTCCAATTTCCAAAAACATGGACCCCCTACAAAACAGCGAAGGATGAAAAGAGAGAAGTCGCCACATACAAAACAACGTCGTCAGAAAGAATAGCGACATACTCTATGTAGACCCCAGTCCATATCTGGGGAGAGAAACGGCGGTAACCACCACAGTTGACCACACCGGAAGAGAGGTGACCAGCTCATCGATCAAGATCAATAACTAGATACAAGATACACAGGAAGTTGTCATCGCCCTTGCAGTTAAACACACCAGCAGCAATGGTAGAAAACACATAATACTGAGCGATTCCCAAAAGGCCTGTCGTGCCTTCCTCCTGGGGCCCGTATGCAAACAGGCACACCGAATAATGAAGCAGCAAAAAAAGACGGGCAACATGAAGCACACAATCATGTGGATACCGGTACACGAAGGAATCGACGGCAACGAGGCTGCCGACAGGATAGCCCGAGGGCATACTTTCCGGGCACCTGCATCAGCGACCCCAGAGCCTTCAACCCCTCTCACATACGCGGAACTAATACAGTACTTCAAATTAGAAAGAAAACGATACGCGGAACCGCACAAAGACCTCAGCAGGCAGGAGGCAGTAACCTGGAGGAACATACAGGCTAGGACATTCCCAAACCTAGCAAAGTAACAAAAAAATCTCGCCTGAAAAATTCAAAAATAACACATGCACTGCATGCGGTGAAGTCTCGGACATCCTTCAGATGATATGGAACCGCAAAGAGCAATTAGAAAAATATAAAGCTCGAGCCCTCAGCCAAGCGGAGTGGGAGGCAGAGCTGGCCCACACCTGTCTCTTTTAGCAGCGCAGTCTGCTCACCAGGGCCCGAAAAACTGCCCAGGCCAGTGGCATCCTGGACTGAGGAAACCACCCACGCTATTCCGTTAAACAATTAAAGTTTACTCTCTCTCTCTCTCTCTCTTTCACATGTCATTGTTCGAACATGTAAGAGCATATCATATTAAAACTGCTTGAAGAGCATGCCGAGGTCTATAACATGATACATATCAACCAGCACGGGTTCATAAGTAGCCTACTATTGCACAACTTGTCGAACAGTTTTATGCCTTCGCACAGGGAATTAACAACCAACGTCAAATAGATGTAATCTTTTAAGACTATTCGAAGACTTTCGACCGCGTGTCACACGCTAAATTGCGTGTCACAGGCTAAATTGCTCTTTAAGCTTAAATGTGCACTTGGGGATGGGCCTGTTGTCAGATGGAGAGACGACTACTTGTCCGAACGCCGGCAGTTTGTGCAGTATTAAGCCCAAGTTTCTCATACCTTTTCGGTTGAATATGGCGTTCCGCGGGGTTCTGATCTGGCACCAGTCTTATAATTTATAATGGGCACACCAAGGGCCCTATTTTCGACAATTCGCCATTTTGTTCAAATTGTGATGTACGCGTGACGTGTGCAGTAGGACGGTGCCATGTTACGTAAGCACACATTCGGGTTACGCATTCTGAAGAAAAAGAGAAATGAAGTGACAGAAAAAAGCTTGCTGTCGTGTGCTACTATATAGACCTCCTTCATGTTTGTAAACAAACAAGACGATCGAGGTGGCGCTGCTCTCTTCAAGGATAACACGGTGGGCAAAAATCACGACCGCTGCCGCGGCACTGCGGCCAAGCTAGTCAAGGCCGTGTTATTGTGATTTGTAGGCGCCTTCTTGGGAGACGAAATGGCTATGTGATAGTATTTCGTGAGCCTTAGCGGTGAGAATAAAAGCGATACATTGAAAAACTCTATGTACACAGCTTGCAGCGTACGGACCCGCACACCGTACCGATGGAGATTAGGTTCAAGGCGCACGAGAGAAGCGTTGCTGCCAGCCAGGGAAAATGAGCGACGTTGACATCTATTTGCGGTTTTTACCGAAACAATTAAGCACGTTACGCATCGAGAATTACAAAGCTTCGTATGCTTACAACTACTTTGAGTCGAGTAAGCTGACGGTGATTTTTCTCGCTCATAAATAGCACGCGCAAACCGCGTCCGCTTAAAGCATTACTTCGTTATCGGATGACTCTTCACACCGAGCAGCAAATGGCCATTCTTGGTAAGCACGAAGCACCTCGCTAGCGTCGAGCGGATGTATGGTTAAGATGATTTAGGTCAGCATGGAAAAAGTAGCCTTGACACTGCACGGATTTGAGTAATATTTCGTTATTCGTTGAACTCACAACGCTGCGCGTCTGTTATATCTGCTCTGTTATTGGGCGGCTGTCGTCGTTAATGGTAGCAATTTTATCACGGGTAGTCACGCTTATAGCTAGCGTTACAATTACGAGCTGCAATGGTCAATGTAGTTCCGTGGGTTCCGGTAAAAACGGCGGCCCAGGAAAAAAAGGTCCCGGATAAAACGTCCCCAAATAGATGCAATCAAACTTACTGCAAAGTCGAGCTTTCGCTTTTCCTCGTGCTTGGCTTATCAGCGATGAATTGCGCTGATTCTAATCAACTTTTACTGTTTTTATCTTACATATGTGCTTATGGTTTCACCATGAACATTATTTACATTTTGAACCCCGCCGTTTTATTTTTTTTTTTTCACGTTCTGTATTTTTTTTTACTAAAGGCCTAGACTGAGCTTCTTCGTGTCTAGCCGCAGTATTGTATGCTGCAGGACTTTTTTCTACCCGTCCGCTGAAAATATGCAAAACGTTGTACTGATGCCGTGCGTTCGCAAAAAAAAAAAAAAAGAAAACTTATGGCACCGACATTTGTGCGGCCGAGAACAAGCAAGTCTATCGAATGTGAAGTATTAGTCAGGTGATTAGACCAGCTTGAAAACTGGGAACTACGCACTGCATAATACTCGCTGGATGTTATATAGTGGTGGGGGTCTTTTTTTTTTTTTCGCAATGTTTTCTCGCCAAGCCTTCTACAGTTCCTGTAAACGTGAAAAGCACCCAGAGGATCTAGTTCCCAAACGATGGTTACATCTATACCTAAAAAAAAAGGCATCCAATAAGGTGTTCAATTTTTCGCGGAAAGAGTTCTGGGCAGATAATGGAGTCAATTTCTTCTCTGAACCTTTTTTTTAGGGGCCGCTTCCTGAGGCGACCTCTCTTGACGAATTTTCTGGGGCCGTATATTCTAGCAACCTTTTTTCGGGGCTGTATCTTCTAGGGACATCTTTCCTAGGGTTGTTTTTACCTTCACCCGTGGTAAAGGTAAAAAATTAGCAAACGGTGAAGCCGCATGCATATTAAATCAAAACTTTAAATGTGAAACACATGACACGTGCCAAGCACACATGTGCCGTGTACATGAAACATATATTCCATAATTAAAATAGAAGCTGTGAGCATTTTTGCTTGCGTTTCTCATCGTGGAAACCCTGTTCAATTCATTAACATCTGAGTGCATAGTGAAAGGCAAAAAAGGCAGTGTTTAGGGCCGACGTTTAAGACTGTCTTTGGTGACGTAATGGCAATGTGAATCATCCCGTGCGCGAGATAAAATTTCATATATCGCGCCATGTAACAACGCATATTCCTACGTTCTTTGGCGAGGTATTTCATCCTTCCCTGCCAATGCTGATAGAGTAATTTTTTGTTTTCTGCGTAGTTAATTTCACTCTTGCGGAGTACTTATTGACTGGCACTGGCACAGGCTTTTGCATCTTAATGGTGCGTTTTAGATAGTAAAGGTGATATTTACTGAAAAAAAGTATCATTAGGAGTTATAAGTTGTAATTGTGATCAATTTTGTTGGTTGTAATTGTTTTTTGCATGAAGCTGTAATACATTTGGAATCAGTGCCTCGTATAGCGCGCCACCTTATTTATATGTAGATTAGTGACGCGTGGACAGGCAGCGTAATAATAAGATTCGGCCGACCTGTCTGGCGTCTTGCATAAAAACATCTATGGATTCTTTTATTTGCGAGAAAGTGAATGGATTGAAGTTAGGTGTTGGTTGAATATGTGACCTCCTAATTTAACAAAAGGCCACTTCCAAGTGCATTATATATTTTAATAAATTATTCAGACCTGTTATTTTCTCTGAGTACTCTTTTTATTCCTCCATGAGCGAAAAAGCCATATAATACTGGGGCACATTTTTTATTTATTCATTTATTTATTTATTTTTATTTATTTATTTATTATTTAATAATTTATTATTTATTATTTTTTAATTTATTAATTTATAAATTTATTTAATTTATTTATTTATTTATTTATTTATTTATTTATTTATTTATTTATTTATTTATTTATTTATTTATTTGGCGTAAACTGTCAATCCCCGCAGGGGACTGTTTCTGGAGTGGGTTCATATACAAGAGGTATACAAGAGTAAATTCAAATAAGCTTAACCAGTATATCATCGTGTCAAGCAGGAACTGCACAATCAGGTATAAAATGAAAGAGTTGCGAAAGCATTTGGTGTTGGCGTGAACATCAAGAAAAATATTTACACAATGACCATCAAATTGCGCTTTTGTGTAACGGCGATCCAGTACCTTTAGGAACAGATGAACCGCATATGGTGCCATCATCGTTTGCAGAATTTACTATATTTTGTTTATTCAAGCTGACCCTTTCGAGTGCATATAGAGGCAGTCGTTCTAGAACTGAATTTATTCAGCTTATATAAACATCAAGAATACAGCCAGTATGCAATGGAAACAAATTTCCTTATAAGCAAGAAAAGAAAACACAAAATCCTGAGAAAGATCTACAAACAGGCATAATTTTTTTTTCTTGACCGCAGCGACTCCCTAGTGAGCCTAACAAAATTTTCCAGCCTATCCGGCGATGTTACAAAGCTGTCCAGCGCGTTCCATTCACGCACAGCTCGAGGGAAAAAAGAATAATAATAAACATTGTTGATGGAAGAGTACTCTTCGAGTGTATAGTCATGCTTCTGCCGTGTTGCTCTAGAACGGCTGAAGTTGACTTAAGTGACAGGATATATTTTCAGCGCATAATGAACCAGTAGTTCTTGGAATTTGAGTCTATATGCCTGGGTTGCGCGGCTTGATAGTGCGGTCAGGCCAGCGCCTGAAAGCAGCTCCGTGGGAGAGTCGGTACGCCGTTACTTGCAGATATAGCGACCCGCTTTCGGTTGCACCGAATCGAGCGTGAGTATATCTCTCCGTAAAACGGGTAACACGGGATGTTCGCATATTCTAGAATCGGACGGATGAGAGCCTTGTATGCGAGCAGTTTGATTTCTTGAGTGGTGGAGTGACATAAGACACGTTTTAGAAATAGTCTCTTTATTGTTTTTTGGTGATATGTTGCACATGAGCATTGGAACTGAAGGCTTGAGTAATCGTTACACTCAGGTATATTTGTTTTCGGTTACAGTGTCAAGAAAGACTTTGCCACAGCCATAAAGAGGCTAAGCTTCGGCGTTTTTTGTTAGTGAAATGGAAACAGTTTTTTCCGAAGTGATAAACATTGTCTGGTCTTCGGGAGTGTTTATTTGCTCTTAAAGCACGCATTCTTGTTCGAACAATCGTATGTTGACGTGCACTTGGGGCCCTATTTTCGAAACACATAGCCACCGTTCGGCGCTATGTTGTTTGTCTGATTGGTTGTCAGAAAGGTCACGTATTTCAAATTTGTGGCATGAAATTGCGGTCTGTCGAAACGGCTTTTTGCGGTGACGTGAAAATTACGTGAACGTGAAAACTGATTTTTAACGGCGCTATTCATAATGTCTGGATGGTATATATAAGTAACTGTGGAGGAAAAAGAAAGGTATATATGATAGAAATGGAACCTCGTACGCTTCTATTACGAATGGGCTGAAATGAACTGCCCACTGTCAAGAGCCGACTCCTGAAATCTGATTGGCTTACGTCGTCGTCAAACTGACGCTTCATTACGTAAAATATTTTCTGCCATTGATCAAAATTACTAAAGTGGGGTGCCGCATTTCGAACCAATTGAGGCGGCCGCGAAAAATACATGGCGAATTCGATGTGCAGTTTAGGCGGCTGTTAGCTCACCGCAGTTTGGGAGACAATTTGGTGGGTGGTGAAGTAAGCTGGCACATCTTGTTGTAATTGCAGAAAGCACTCAAACGATATCATAGGGGAACGTTTCAGCTGTGTTATCTTATAGAGGATTAATAATGAAGACGCAGATTTACTGCCGCAGGAGGGTCGTAGCTACCCTCTCGTTGCAAATGCTTTGCTCTCACAGAGAAACCATCGATCCGCGCCGTCGTTGCCAAGCGCAGAAAAGCGGGCCGCTAACTCAAGCGGTTGATCTGCGCGAGACGAGGAATTTCAGAGAGGAACAGAAGGGAAAGATGGGCGAGTTTTAAGTTCTTCATAATAGTTTTGTGGGCGCTCTTTAACACAGAGACAAACAAAAGAAGTGGAATAAAGGCGCCAGTCCCGTGTTTTCTTCTTTTTGTCTCTGTGTTATACAGCGCCCACCAAACCATCATGAATGTCAGAGAGAATCGCGATACTTTCTAATTACCTGTCTGGTCAGTTCGTGAGTACAACCTGAGGGGTTATGTGGTTCGATGGCTGTGCAGGAACTTCGCGCGAGAGGCAGCGAGGGATCACCAAAGACAGTCATAAACGTCGGCCCTAAATACTGCCATTTTGTCTTGCACTATGCACTCATATGTTATTGAATTGAACGGCCTTTCCACGATGAAAAAGGCAATCAAAAATACTCACACCTTCTATTTTAATAACGGAATGCATGTTTCATTAAGAAGTGCTTGGGACTGGTCTAGTTGGAACATCTTTTCATAAATGCTGTGCTGCTTAGTTCGACACGTACAATGGAATTGATGATCTCAGCGTTTTTCCAATTCCTTTATCCGTGTCCAACTAAGCAGCGCAGCCTTTATGAAAAGTATGTTTCATGTACATGGCACATGTTTGCTTGCGCCATGTGATGGGTTTCATATTATGCATGCGGGATCACCATTTGCTTATTTTTGAGAACAAATAAGTACTCCGGAGCACTTGTGACGGTACGCTCTAATCATATGATGTAGTTGAGTGACATTTTGTGTTGATTGCTTTTTTAATACACCCGGAAAATAATCACCTTTTATTGATTTGCATTCTACTCTTTCGATCCACAGTAAGGAATACGCGCGCGCGGCACCGCCCTAGCTTACATAACATGATTGCTTCAGTCACCTTTCGCTTTCTTTCCTTATTGACCGTTTCTCCCCCTCTGCACGTGTATGGTAGCCTGGGCGTCGCCTAATTATCCGTCCTGCAATTCTGTTCTTATATTTCTTTCTTTTTCTCGGACATCTTTTGCGTTCCGAAAGGGCTTTTTGCACGCCAGCGCATGAAAAGTTAACCGACTAGGTCTAAGGCCCAGCGTATGCCTTCCACTTCTTGTCTCTGTGTGGGGAATACTGTCTCTCACTCTCTCTGCGCTTTTTTTTGCGCTCTGCACAACTCAAGCCGACACAATAAGTCAGAAATTTAAGCAGACTGGGTGACCTGACGATAGCTGTTCATAACGCGGCTGTGTGTGTGTGTGTGTGTGTGTTAGTGTTAGTGTGTGTGTGTGTGTGTGTGTGCGTGTGTGTGTGTGTGTATCTATGTGCGTGTGCGTGTGCGTGCGCGTGCGCGTGCGCGTGCGTGCGTGCGTGTGTGTGTGTGTGTGTGCGTGCGTGCGTGTGTGTGTGTGTGTGTGTGTGTGTGTGTGTGTGTGTGTGTGTGTGTGTGTGTGTGTGTGTGTGTGTGTGTGTGTGTGTGTGTGTGTGTGTGTGTGTGTGTGTGTGTGTGTGTGTGTGTGTGTGTGTGTGTGTGTGTGTGTGTGTGTGTGTGTGTGTGTGTGTGTGTGTGTGTGTGTGTGTGTGTGTGTGTGTGTGTGTGTGTGTGTGTGTGTGTGTGTGTGTGTGTGTGTGTGTGTGTGTGTGTGTGTGTGTGTGTGTGTGTGTGTGTGTGTGTGTGTGTGTGTGTGTGTGTGTGTGTGTGTGTGTGTGTGTGTGTGTGTGTGTGAGAGAGAGGGGGGGGGGCTGTCACAGGCTCTGGCTAATCCAAGATGCGAAGTTAGCGTGTGGATGCGAACAAGCGGCTTTTCACTAAACGTGTCCGCAAAAACATGTCCAGACGGCGCTAACGCGATAGCGCTTGTAGGTCTATTTTACTGAATTTCTCTTTGTCTCAATCACTTTTCGTCGAGACGAATCGCGATATAATCAAAAAGTTTTGATGACCAGCCCCCAAAGCTTTGGTGGCAACCGGTGGAACCGAGTCGTCGTCCTAATAAACAAGCGACAGACGCGCCATCACTACTCTAACCAGAGACGTTATTTCGGAAAGGCATCATTTGATGGAAACAAGCGCGACGAAGTGCGATTTGGCACGCCAGTGCGGACACAAGCAGCTTCATAGTCCTTTTAAAACTGTCCAGTCGTTGCCATATAGAATTTAGGGTTTCTGCATGGGGTTTAGTTCGCCAAAAACAAAGCACATTTTAGCCTATTTCATGAATGTCGCTCTGTCCCTTTTGTAGGAGCTGCCGCCTTAATCAGCATTTTGTTATGGTAGTCGAGTCAAAGTATAGAGCTGGTTCTCAGTTTAGAAACGCTACTACTAGAACACTTGGGGCGAGTACGTGGATCAACGTTTGTTTAATTTCTCTCTTGTGGATGACAACGCGCCAAATGCGATTTTCTGTACTTGAGAAAGGCAAAACATTTATTCTTTTAAGAAAGTACGCAGAGAACTTAAAGGTTATATATAAAGTATATGCATACGTTCTCACCAGTGGCGCGATTGACGTTAGAAGTTTGTCGCAGATAATGGTAGGCTGTGCAATTCATTTGCGCAACCGATGGGATTTGCAGCTCAAGTTGGCTGCTTCTTGTAAACAGGAATAACCACACGTAATGTGGTTATTGTAGCCTGCTAGTTTACAACTCAGCTTTCGTTGTGGCAGAAGGGCTGCGCATGTTCGGCTTCAAATGGCCTTTTCAATGAAAGCGTAAGAGATCATCCACATCCCACTGACGAAATGCAGTTTGCTCGTCAAGGGCCTGATGATGCATGCATAATTTTTCTTTTGCGAACTACTATAAAGCAGAATCTAGAGTTAAAATATGCCTACGGCTACAAGACAAAATAAAACCGTGCTGTATTTTCAAGGCAGAACCTAATATGGGTGGATCTAAGCGAAAAACGTTTTGGGGGAACCCCAAGCTCAGTCTTTAAGTGCTTGTCGACGTGATGGCTGAGCTACCAGCCTAAATGCAAATCCTCCCTTCAACCAAGCTTTATAAACATGAATGCGTGGCTTAGTGGTAACTCAAATGCATGGCTGATATCTGTCAGAAATATCACTCATTGGCCAACGTAACGTCACGCAACTCCACGTAAAGGCAGTTCCCGGCCATTTCATCTCTAAGCTAACGCCTACCAGCCTTATGCTCTTGATTTATCGTACAAAAAGGCTGCACCTGCTGTTCTGTTAGCAGGCGTTGGAAGTCGGTGCGTTGAACGTGTTACCCAATGCGGTTAGTGCGGTGTAAAATGTGTAATTACTACTGGAGCCCCCTCTGCACTTTGGAGTTGAAAGTGTCAATCATTTTTTTATTTATTGATTTTATTACGCACACTCTCATACACGCGAGCCCGCACCCACGCACGTGCGCGTGCTCCCACACACACACACGCACATTTGTAAACACACCCAGCCCTACTGAGTCTCAAGGTAGAATGCGCATGCCCCCGAGCTCAATCAAGGCGACCGCGCGAGCGTCGCGAACTGGCGGAGAGCAGACGGAGCGTTGTTAGCTTTGAACGTCGTCTGCTAGCCGGAACCCGCTCAAGTGGAATCGCTTTGATCATTACGCGTACGCCAACCTGCATCTTTTTTAAAGATAAAACTAAATGATTATTTTTATTTTCACAACGTTTTGAGTGCATAAAGCGTCGTTCACACTAAATCAGCTGTTTTCAGAGCGGACATTGATTGTTTTTGCGGCTTTGAAGTTTTCCGCTCAGCACGATATTACAAGAAGCATGGGTTGAATAGTGAGCAACAGACAAATCCGGACTAGTTTCCACATCGTGATTGTGCAACAGCTGGGTGTGCATCGCCCACAGGAACGTGAAACGCAATCGACCACATATTATGCAAATTATAAAAGCGCAGTTAAAGCAGAACAATGGCATGTACAAAAATATGCACCAAGCACTGGTTATACGATAGAAAGCAGAATAATTCACAAGGCCCCAAAACAAATAAATATGCACAAAGTTTTTAACCCCCTGAAATAAAATCAATGCACACAACGATACCGTAAAGGCTCAAATTAGCAAATAATACAAAAAGTCGTTGTTCTAAACTTGTGAGAAATGTAGTTAATGTTCGTTTAGAAATGGTGTTGCTCTTCAGGTGATGCCATTCGACTATTGTGCGGGAAAGAATTAATATTTGAAAGTGTTGTCATGCGAGGAAAACGGTGTCATTGTGAAGTTACGCCCTTGGCAAGTAGCGTAATCTGAAGAAAAAGATATGATTTTAGTTATGTCAATCTTGTAATGGGTCATTAATTAGATGATATGAAAACTTCAGTCGTGTGCAACAATTTCTTTCTGTTAAGTACAGCATAAAACATCTAATTCATATTGGAGTCACCTGTGTATGGTGTAGTCTCGGCCCTGAGGGATTGAGACCTTGCCAGCTTGCGGCATGGTGCAATGTTTCATCACTTTGAGACGTAAGGTATCCTCCTTTCCTTTTCTAATCTAGCCATGTGAATAATAAGGCACGCCACCTATCACACTCCTACACCGGGAAAACGTTGCCGCCTGCTCAATGAGCAGCTTGCAACATGTCAACCGATGCTCCAGGGCAAGATATTTTGAGCAGCCATTGCCAGCATTAATCATCAAGCTTCAGCTTGAAAATATTTTTAAGATTTGAAGCCATAGTATTGGCTATTGGGGTGTAAATGAAATTGCATTATACCTCTTCCTTCATATTGGTCTGACGCTGGAAGAGCACCCCTGAGATGTTATTATGCAGCACTCTGCAATGGACATATGTCGGATCCCATTGTCGGATCCCATTGGTCGCCGCCGCAACCTTGAAACGTTGTGTCAAGGGATGCTGCTATTCCGCCAAGGAAGCGACAAAGCGGTGTCGTTGCACACATAAATTTGCCCACGGTTTTAGTCTGTTTCTGTACAGCGCGATCAGACGGTCTATATAGGCAAGAGCGAAAATATTTGCGGCGTCCGCGCTGCAGTGCTGGCTGCACAGTGCTGCAGTGTTGCAGTGGCAGCGACGATGAGAGCAACGACGAAGGGTAGTGTGCGTGAATGCATTCTACTTGTCCGGCGTCAGTTTCACAGTGCGTCTGTTTCGCTGCAGGCAATGCAGAGGGCCCTTTGTATGTCGTTGCCTGATAAGGTGTCGGCGGTATTTTAATATGCGCAAAGCAACTTTTCGGGACTGAAAAAGCGGTCCGCTTCCTACGCTGCTGACATACAGGTGGGCATGAAACATTTTTGTCTTATTCATGCGGTACAACAACAGTGATATCTTCGCCGCGACAGCTTCTCGCCACACCGTTTTCTCAATATCACACACAGGTTCGCG
>NC_139347.1:193561885-193706885 GCF_055883805.1 Amblyomma maculatum | reverse complement strand
AGGATTTCCCGTGAATGCAGGAAAGAGTTGCAATTGCCGGAAAGGGACAATGCTGGGAGCAGTATTCGTGGCGCGCACGTACCCTTTGTTTTCTGAGAAGGAAATCCATTTGCCGGAACCAACACAGCGTATCATGGCAGAAGAATCGAAATTTAAATCCTCGCCGTTCTTAAGCTGTACGCGACAACAAGTGACCACGCCCGATGAAACAATACTGGACCAGTCGTGCATCAGACCATGCAGTGATGTGTTCGATTGGTTGCTGATATCTGAGGGGTATGCCCTGGGACTGATTGGTCAGCATCTTCAGAGAGGAGCTGGACATTGGGGGATTTAAGGACGTTGCAGAGCACGAAATGACGCTCTGAGCCTGGGTAAACGGCTCATCCAGATGCTTCTGGCTATGAACTCTTAACGCTTGTCATTTTGCTGATATACCCTTTTTTTCATGTTAATAAGTTTTCTCAAAGTGCCATTAAACCTGCTAATATATATTTTACCAACTTCGAAGATTCAGTCCTTCATCTACCCGGAGTCTCTGCACGCTACCAAGTGAAGGCCGGGTCGACTTAGTGAGTCCCAGCGTCACGACAACTGGTGACCAGCCTTGCGATCTGAATCTACAAGCCACAACATCTGGTGATTGGAGGTGGATAAAATTCTACAAGCCACTACATCTGGTGATCGGAGGTGGCATCTGAAGCTACAAGCCTCAACATCTGGTGATCGGAGGCGGCATCTCAAGCAACAAGCAGGAGCAACAATCGGCCAACAAGAGAGAAGCTCGGAGCAGAAATCGAGCTTTGTCGGCAGTTCCACGACGAGCGAGTTGAACGTCATTCTCAGAGTGCTCGCTGCCTTTCTGGGTGTCACGCTGCGTGGGTTATCCCACCGCTGCCACCATGTAGTAGACATATCCGGTATAAAAAACAAAACTGTTTATTTGTACATCAGGTAATGGCGCCCGTTTTCGATCTGCTTGGCGCGGTCGCCCACGCCGGGGTCTCCCGGCGGTCCACTTGGTGAGCTTGCCGCTTGAGGCGCTGTCGTCAGTGGTGCCCACAACAGGATGCTTATACCAAAACATTTTAGCCATGTCCTAAATAGCCGCAGGTGAAGCCCCCAGAAATGAAAATATGCACGTACTGTTTACTTTCACTAGGCTCAACCCCGCCATTGCACAGTGGTTCATTATAAAGGCGCCCAAGTATTCTTGGTAAATGTTTCTTCATACAACTTCAATAAAATTCAAAAAAACCGCTATATGCTTGTGGGTAAGAAAAAATGTCATCAAAATAAGCTAAAATAAGCGGATGATGTTATCAAAGATAGCTCTGCGTATTACTCTACTGGTGGCTCAGTGATTAAAGTATTCTTCTGCACAAACAGGGTGACCTAGGTTTAAACCTCGCAGCAGCAGCCGCATTGTTTTTATCTACAATCGCAATGAGGACGCACATCGTGTTATGTTCGATATCGGATGCATTTTTGTCTTCTGTTTATTGTATAGATAGCCCTACAAATTGGCTCGCGATTTCAGAACATAAACAAACTTTCTGACAACTTCTGGGCTGTAAGACTAGGCTAAGCAGAAACAAATGGCCGTGAGGGCATGCATAGCGCAATTCTATGGCGCAATGGTAGCAGGAGACTTTATAGTGACAATGGCTTGGACGTGACAAGCCTTCGTGACGCTTCTCATTATGATAGATCAGATCAGCGCATAACTAAAGTTGTGATTTCGCGTTACAGTTGTGAGATCATGTAATAAACCTTTTTTTTTTCTGGAGATAAACTACTCCCTCATGTTCTATCCATTGTCAACGAAAATACAGCGCTTAACCTTGTGGACCACTTCAGATGTTTGCAGCATTACTAAAACACTTATTATAGAGAGTATGGGACCATGAGCAGCTCTAAGAAGGTACAATTTGAGCATGAGCAGTCAAAATTGGAGAATATGGGGCAAATAATAGGTAATATGGGCTATGATGGAGCTTGAGCAACTCTGGCTGCAGTAATGGTCCTTTCCTGCTAGCATAGTATTCACTTTGCAGCCTCATCATTTCATTCCTTCAACATTTTTGTACAGTAGTACAGTGCTGAAGGCAGATATAGCCAAAAATCCACAGTAACAAATTGGCTTGTGCATTGCAGCCTCTTTACGCAGTTGTTACCGTAAAAATGTAACAAAGAAGTTAAGAACAAATAAATTTGGGACACATCACCTTACTAATATATTCCCAATAACTGTAACATCATCACAATCATATTTATTATGTGCTTGATTGATAAGCTTCAGTAATTGTCATTGTGAATTATTTCAATAAGTTTGAAGGTTTGAAATTTATTGAGTTAAATTTAACGACTGAGGGATTGCACTTCTGCAGAAAACGTGCAAACAGGAAGTGATCATGCATACTCTTTGCTGCAGAAAGCGAAAAGTTTATTCTTATGAAGCGAACAAAACCTATCATTTGTAACGCAAGTTTAATGCCAACATTATTCATCTTGTTCTACTCTAGTATGAGGGTCCCGCTATTTAGAGCGTTGGCTCAAATTACAATGGACAACCTGTATATGAAGATATCCTTTACTTCAGGATGATAACTGAAGTGTGCAAGAAAAATAAGGCCACTTTTCATAACAATTGTCACAATTTCTTTTTGAATGTCTTAAACCGGAGCTCTCTAGTCCGGTGTCTCATTGCCCATGTGTTGCTGTGAGCTACTAAGGAGCAAATCAGTCTTTGGAACACTATTTTAAGCTTTCAAAATTAGTAATTTACTTCCTTATTTGGCCTGGACATTAACTGAAGGTTGTAATTTCGCTCTCTACGAGATGAAAATTCGAGAGGATGGTCGCTTGGGGTTATAAATCGGATTTCAAGGGAAAGAAAGCGTAGCAGGGGAGGCAGAAAGTTCGGCGGGTGGATCAGGTTCCGAATTTCGCTGGGGTAAAGTATGTTCAGTTAGCACGAGACCGGCTTGGAGGAAAAAAAAGGGGGAGGCTTTATCCCTGCGTTAGGTATAGTCAGGCTGATTATGCAATGTTCTCAAACCGCTACTGATTTTGCATTCTATCCATTATATAACCTGATATGTAGGCTATATGTAGGCTATAAATAATGTTCGTGCCTTGTTTTTGTCCTCTTGTACACAGTTGTTTATTTTACTAGAATCAGGCGTCTGATGTGTTCTTGACATTGCAAAAGACATCCGGAGCACCACTTGATAACATCAGAGTCGAATTAAGTAATCCCATATTTGATTTCTATTTCTCATCTTCCCTTTCAGCTAACATGGCTCATGACGAAAGTCTCTCAGAGGACTCCGTGTTGAGTTGTTTCAAGTTATGAGGAGAAATGTTTACCCCTAACAAAGCTATGAGGCTATGATCTTATTTCAGTCAAGGGTATTATTTGATATGACAAAGTTTGCTTATAATATTTGTTGCAGCCACATATGGCCTGGGCAACAAAAACTGCACTTTAAACTGGTGTGGTGTTAGCATCGACATTATGTATTTAAACAGGTGCATTGCTTTAGAGCAGCTATAAAAAGAAACTAACTAAAAGTATTTTGTTTTCACTTTTATAATCTGCATCCATGTCTCATTGCGAGAAAGTGTAATACCTTCGGTGTTTATGACACTCGAATGTCTTAGTCAAACCGCGATATCACTAATCATACTGGGCTACTAAATGAATCAATATTATGAATTACCATTCTAACAAAAAAACTGGTGATTAACAGCGAGTAGTCACATCTTGGTATAAAAATTATATGTATTGGCAGCAGACGAGTGTACACAACCCCCGAGAAAATGACGGCCATAATGACAAAGCTTTGTTATATGCTTGTTGCTGAAATGAGTGAAATATAGTTCTGACAGGTCGACAGACTGTAATTTTTCAATGACCAATTACATCCAATTTTCTTCGATTACATATCTTCTGTTTTTAAAATGCAATTAAAAAGGCGATAATCGACGGCAGCTGGTGCTTTTCCGTCGATTATCGCCATCTCAACAGTATCACTAAAAAATACGTGCACCCTATTCCCAGAATCGATGATGCCTTAGATTGCGTCCAAGGAGCTAAATACGTTTCTTCAATCGATTTATGGTCCGGGTAATGGCAGATCGCAGCTGACCAGCAGAACCTTGAAAAAACAGCCTTTGTCACATCAGACGACTTGCACCCCTTTAAAGTCATGCCGTTTGGTCTCTGCAACGCACCGGCGCCCTTTAAATGAATTATGGACTCCCTTCTTCTCGGATTTAAATGGACAACGTGCCTATGCTACCTTGACAACATCGTCGACTTCTCGCAGACCTTTTCTTCGCACTTTGAACACCTCTCTAGTATTCTCAATGTATTCCGTACAGCCGGCCTCCAGCTCAATTCTCAATGCCATTTTGGTCGCAGCCAACTCACTATTATTGGACACACGGTTCACGCCTCCGGCAGTATGACCTGATCCGGCTCAAATTCGCGCCGTCAGAGACTTCCCGCGTCCCCAGTCTTCGATGGATGTGGGCAGCCTGTCGGCCTCTGCTCTTACTTTCGCTGCTTTATCAAAAATTTTGTCCGCATCGCTCGTCCTCTCATCGACCTACTTAAGAAAGGCCCCGCTTTCACTTGGCGCCCTGACCAGAAGGGTGCGTTTTAAACGCTTATAAGCTTCCTGACGTCTCAACCCTCTTGGCTCATTTCGATCCCTCAGCTTCCACTGAAGTTCGAACAGATGCCTGCGGATATGGGATCGATGCAGTGCTGGCTCAACGCCAACTTGGCAATGACCGCGTCATCGCATATGCTAGCCGCCTTCTCTCCAACGCCGACCGCAATTATTCGATTACTGATCGCGAGTGTGTCGCCCTTGTATGGGCTGTCGCTAAATAAATATCTTACGTATTCGGTCGTCCTTTCTCAGTTGTAACCGACCATTATATGCTTGATGGACAGTAATGTATATTGCGCAAAAAGAAGAGACAAAGAGGAGAAGTGGACAACGACGGCGCAGACGGCGTCTGCGCCGTCGTTGTCCACTTCTCCTCTTTGTCTCGTCTTTTTGCGCAATATACATTACTGTCCATCATGGTTCACCAACTCGCCCAATCAGCCGTTCTTCTACAGTTCATTATATGCTTTGTTGGATGTCATCTCTGAGAGATCCCTCCGGCCGTCTTGGTCGCTGGGCTTGGCGCCTTCAAGAATACTCCTACAACGTCGCCTACAAGTCGGGGTGCCTTCATCAACATTCCGATTGTTTGCCTCGCTATCCAGTAGAGCCCGCTGATCTCGGTGACACAGAGGCACCCTCCATTTTTGTTGTCTTCGCCCTCTCCATTCTCGCCAACATTTCAGCCGAGCAGCGCAACGACCCATCTTTAAGCGCCATCATTGAATGCCTCCTGTTGCCATGCCATAATATGCCATGTCAATAAATTACCTAATGCTTTATTTTTTCGAGAAGTGGAATTTCAGGTTCAATATTATAATAATCAAGGAGCTACAGTTTTGCACTTCAAAGGTCTCGTAATGTTTTCTGTCGCCATGAGGGCAAGCTGGGAGAGGAACTTTCCACGTGCCTCGTGTACGTTACTTATATAGCGGGAGCTGGTTCAGTCAGCCGAACACGCCCTAAACGTGCTATGCTTGCTTAGATATCTAACACATGAAGATCACTGCACTGAGGCTTCATGCCAACTATCAAATATCAATTGCTATCCAACTAGCTGGTACCAGATATGACCTGAATCTGCCGTCGTCGGGAACCTGTGAGAGTATGCTTAAAGGTTTGTGAACAAACTGACCAATACCATAGGCATGCTTTTAGTTTAGACCATTGGCCCGTCCAGCGCATTGCATACTTTGCCGCTCATTCTTACGGCGCTTTAACTGACTTGTGATTGTGTCAGTCCTCTGGAAGATTGCCATGTTCCAGGCGTTACCTTCTCGAATGCAGTAGTCTACCTCCCATTAGAGACAAGAGGGTTGTTAAATCTGCACCAGCGAGAAATTAGCTGCACTGTGGCTGGATGCCACGGCGTAATAGCTAACGAAGCGATTCAGGGCAATCTCGGCTAGTCATCTCTTTATGCGCGAGAAGCTTGAACCAAGCTGCCCTACTGGGGCTGCCTCCGTTTATCGGCCGCGACAGAAGGGCTTGAAGAGTGGGTACTGGCTACACCGTACATCAGCACAAGCTGGTTCAGACGTCTATACTCAATTGAAAAGAAGGTCAACCTGTTCCAAATGCCAATTCAGACCACCTCCACAATAGTGTGGACGAGGAAAATGCGCAAACGTGTGTGATATTGGGAAAGCGGTACGGGGAGAAGCTTCTCACAAATACTGCGCTGCTTGGTTTTACACGGACAAAGGAACTGGACAAACGCTGAGGTTAAGTGCAATTGTGCTTAACCTCAGCGTTTGTCCAGTTCCTTTGTCCGTGTAAAACTAAGCAGCGCCGCATTTGTGAGATGTTCAAACTAGCTCAATCTCAAGCCCTTCTTAAAAGGGAGAAGCTGTCACGGCGAAGGTATCACTGCCAGTGTACCGCATGCATAAGGCAATAATTTTCCGTGCCCACTTGTATGTCAACAGCGTCGTAAGCGGACCGCTTTTCCAGTCCCAAGAAGTTGCTTTGTGCACAATAAAATACCGCCGACACCTTATCAGGCAACGGCATACAAGGGGCACTGTGCAAGGGCCTACTGCGAACCAGACGCATTAGCACTTGATACTGCACTGCGCCAAGTTGGTTCTGCAGTCGAGGAAGTGCGCCACCCTGGCCTATGCGCTGAGCTTCACGAAAATGGGGCGATAGCATGCGACAGACTTTGCAATAACCAAATAATGTCTGCAATACTGGAGCACCCGGGCTTAACGCAGGTAGAAAAAAGCGAAAGGAATATAGTAACTCTGTGAGTGTATGCAGTATTTTGTTTTCTGGTCTGTGTTTTCTTCTGTGTATCTTTTTGGCAGGTCACAACAACATGACACCCCGTTCCAAAGGGTTACCAATACAAAACTCATCACCATCATGAAGCCACACAAATGGCGGCCTTACGTAAAACAATTCATTCCACCGCTAGTTCCTGCTTTTTATGCATCAACTGAAGTCAAGGTACTGTGTGATGGTCCTACACGCTCAGAGAAATCTGATAGAAAGCTCTGTAATTGAGGTTCTGTTTATTTTTCTTCAGCAAACAGAAACAATATATAGATCGAAGAGCACAGTGCGTTTAGTAAAATATACTTTTATTCCTGCACTAAGGCACGTCTCACACAGAAACACCTTAGAACAAACACAGGAAAAAGCAACGTGGCAGAGCATAAACAACTAGCCATACTCCCTTTCATTCGATTTGTAGTCTATATCGCCTTCGCCGCCTGCTTTTGACCTGGGCACACGCGAAGCGCAACCACTCCCAGTACTCCAACTCACGCTGACGACTTCAGCCATCTGACGAACGCATTTGCTCGCCGTCAGCTGTGACAGGCCGGCGATCTGCTCGTTGCCTGCGGAGGTTTGAAATCCTCCGAAGGCAAAAAAAAAAAATCGTAGCGCTCATGACACTGCATTATCGACACAGCGGTCGACCTTGAGATTCGTCATCGCATGACCATTTCGCTTTCTCATTTTCAAATCGAAATGAGAGTTGGAACAAGTCGTCGGACAAGTAGAACGCATTCTAGCACACCACCCTTCGTCGTTGCTCTCGTCGTCACTGCCACTGCAGCACTGCAGCCAACACTGCAGTGCGGATGCCACAAACATTTTCGCTCTTAACAGTATAGACCGGCTCATCGTGCTGTACAGAAAAAGTATAAAACAACGGGCATTTTACGTGTGCAACGGCATCGTTGTTTCGCTTTCTTGACAGAATAGACTTGACACAAAGTTTCAAGGTTCCATCCAAAATGTCCGATCCAATAGGATCGGACATTTTAGAGCGCTGTGAACTATACAGTGATCCGTAATCTGTAATTCCACCTCAGGAGTGCTCTTCTAGCTTCAGATCAGTATGGACGAAGAGGTTTAATACAACTTCATTCGGCACTTCATACCCCGATACCATGGTTTCAAATCTTAGAAATATTTTCAAGCTGAAGCTTGACGATCAATGTTAGGAATAGCTGTTCTAAACATCTTGCCCTGAACATCAGCTGACAGGTTGCATGCTGCGCACTGAGCAGGTGGCAACGCCTTCCTGGTGTAGGAGTGTGATGGGTGGCGTGCCTTAAAATTTACATGGCTAGATTAGAAAAGGAAAGGAGGATACTTTACGTCTGAAAGTGTTGAAACATTGGACCATGCCGCAAGTTGGCATGGTTGCAATCCCTCCGGGCAGAGACTACTCTATACACAGGTGACTCCAATATCAATCAGACATTTTATGCCGTCCTTAACAGAAAGAAATCATTGCTCACGACATATCAACTAATTAACTGCCATTACAAGACTTATATAACTAAAATCATATCTTTTTCTTCCGGATATCCTACTCGCCAACGGCATAACTTCACAATGACCCCGTTTTCATCGCTTAACAACGCTTTCATATATCCATTGTTCCCCCGCACAATAGTCGAATGGAATCACCTGAAGAACAGAACCCGTTCTAAACCATCAATAACTATATTTCTCTCAAGCTTAAAATAACGATATTTTGTATTATTTGCTAATTTGATTCTTTACTGTAACCCTTTGCGTGATAATTTTGTTTTTGGGGTAAAAGGCTCTGCGCATATTTATGAGTTCCTGTTTCTTGTGTATTATTCTGCTTTCTATTGTATAACCAGTGATTGGTGCAATTTTTTGTACATGCCATTGCTTTGTTTTACCACTGCTTTTACCACTCTGCTAAATCACCGTGTGGGTATTAAGTATCTAGAAAGAAATAAATGAACAAATAAATAAATAAATAAAATAAATATGATGGACACTTTTATCTCTTAGGAACAGAGGCGGCTCCTGTAGTAATTACGCGTTTTACACCGCACTAAACGTATTGGGTAACACGTTTAACGCACTGGCATCAAAGGCCTGCTGACAGAAAACAAACGCAGGCTTTTTTTACGAAACATCAGGAGCATGGCGCTGGTAGGCACTAGCTTACAAATGAAATGGCCGCGAACTGTGTGTACGTAAAGTTGCGTGACGTTACGCTAGCCAATGTGTGATATCTCTGATTGATATTCCCCGTGCATTTCAGTTACCACTAAGCCACGCAGGCATGTTCATACGGCTTGGTTGAAGCGGAGTTTTACACTTAGGCTGGGAGCTCAGCCGATCGTGTCAACAAGCAAAAGCGAATTTAGGCTTCCCCAAAAAATTGTTTCGCCTAGATCCACCCATATTCGGTAATGCCTTGAAGCATGGTTTTATTTTGTGTTGTAGCCGTAGGCATATCTCAACTCTAGATTCTGCTTCACAATAGTTCGCCAAAAGAAAAATTATTCATGCATCTTCAGGCCCTTGACGAGCAAACTACATTTCGTCAGTGGGATGTGGATGAGTCTTACGCTTTCATTGGGAAGGCCTTACCATTTCAAATATAAATTCCGCAGCCCTCCATTCACAACGAAAGCTGAGCTGTAAACGAGAAGGCTACAAATGATAGCTGTTCCTCTTATAACCACATTACTTCGTGTTTTACAAATGTCACTTTACCACGTCTTAAAACGTGTGGTTAATCCTGTTCATGAAATGCTTATTGCTTATGAAATTTTCCTAAACATCTTCTCCACTTGTTATCAAAGACACTTTACCTGTAGTATTAAGCGAATTAGACCTTCCAGGATTCGCAAGCCATGGATTACAATGCAACTATTTGAAAAAATAAAAACTAAACACAGGCTATACGATAAATTTATCAAATCACGTAATCCAGATGACTGGACTGAGTTCAAACGCTTTCGCAATCGCCTCACAAACGAACTGCGCCGCGCTAAAACAGAGTATCATACCGACCTTTTCAAGTCATGTGAAGGCGACAGTCAGAAGACTTGGAAACAGCTTCATGTCTTACGGAACCATACGCCGAGCTCTCAACTGCCTGTGCAGATTGTTAAAAATGGTGTACAGATGAGCGGTGAGTCACTGCCTGACTCCTTTAATGAATTTTTAACCAGCACTAATGACATTCCCGTATGTATGACCGCCTGTGATTTCATACTAACAAGCATTTGGAAACTATATTGATGCACACAACCAATGAATCCGAATTAACCTGTCTCTTCTCTGAACTTAGCAATAGTCGTAGTCTGGACGTAGACAGCCTGCAGATAATGCCAATTAAGTATACCCTAGATATCATTGCTCCAGTGTTGGCATATGTTTACAACTTATGCCTAAATGCCGGAACCTTGCCGCAGAAAATGCAAGTCGCTAAATTAATACCGTTATTCAAGCGTGGTGACAGGACCCTAATAACAAATTATAGGCCCATATCAATTGTGCCAGTTTTTTCAAAAGGTTTCGAAAAGATAATATTTAAACGTCTCTCTGCATTTCTTGAGGATAATTGCCTCTTAACTCACTGCCAGTACGCGTTCCGCAAACACCTGTCTACTCAGCTTGTCCTCTTGGAACAAAAAGAATTTATCCTTAGGAACATTGAACATTGTCTACTTACACTCGGTGTACTAATAGATTTTACAAAAGCTTTTGACTGCATTAATCATGAACTTCTACTTAAAAAGTTAACTTACTATGGTGTACGTGGCGTTGCTCATGAAATAATTAGGTCACATCTGGGCTCTAGAGCTCAATATACACATGTCAATAACATATCCTCTCAAATAAAAACATAAGAATAGAAGTGCCGTAGGGTAGTATACTTGGGCCCCTCCTCTTCAATATTTATGTTAATAATATTGTTAATATTGATCATGACACCAAATACATCATCTATGCTGATGATAACACACTCCTGTTTTCTTGTCATGATACCTCAGACTTAATAAGAATTGCTAATAAAGTACTAGAAAAACTACATGTATGGTCGATCAAAAACGGTCTCATAATAAATGCAACTAAAACAAAAGCCATATTATTCCAAGCCAAGAACAGAAACGCTACACTACCTGCAGACGTCACACTTAATATGGATAAAATTGAACTATTGAATTCAGTAAAAAGCTTAGGATTTTTTTTCGACCATGACATGTCATGGAACAGCCATTCATCATCACTTGTAAGTGAACTATCCCAGGTAGTTGGACTAATTTTTTTCCCTTAGGTATCTTCCTCGTAATGTAAAATTGCTTATATATAAATCTCTCTTTATGAGTCACCTCAATTACTGCTGTCTTGTCTGGGGTACCACGTCTGCCACAAATGTAGGTTGGTTACTTGTCCTTCAGTAAACATTTCTGCACGCGATATGCAATGTGAACTGGGATTTCCCAAGTGAACCTTTGTTCCAAGAGCTTAATATATTGAAAGTGCATAAGTTATACAACTACATGTTAGTACACGCATGAATTAAAGAATGCAAATTGAATAATTTTGCCATACGTTCAACAGCCAATCTTAAACAAAATCTACTTCACTACCAAATGCGATGTCCGGAATACTGGTATGTAACACACACGCGAACTAATTACGGTAAGCAAATGATTGCTCACACCCTACCTGCCTTACTCAATGCCCTAATCTCGGAAAATATTGATGTTTTACATGTTTCATTATCTACTCTACACAATTATTTTTGCCACTTATATTGAGTGTGTATTAATATTGTCAACCATTGGGTTAGTCATTGTAAATCAGCACTATATATGTTCCTTGCCAATAGGGGATATTCAAAAAGGCGCCCCATCTAGGAGGAAAAACGCGAACTACTGCGCCCATTTTGTCAGGGGCGTCGTTGGCGGCTCTATTGGTTCCATAGAGCTTCTATTAGCTCTATGATTGGCTCCATACTGCAATAATTAAGATTTAAGGGGAAAAAATGACCATGATAGCAACTGCTACCACCCTATTTCAAAGAGGACGCTCTTAGATTCCATCCGTCTATCCATCCAGACATCCATCCAAACATGCTTCAGTGGAACGGCAGGAACGGTCGCAGCTTGCTTCATGGGTCGCAGTCACCCACCCTCCCGCGAATGATGCCGTCCCACTGCTGTGTCCCCTTGTGTACGCAGCGAGGCTACAAGGATGAATCGGGGAACAAGATAGGAATTCTTTTTTTTTCTTACCGGTGAGTTCACGCGCCACATTCAAAAAAAGAAACGCCGCCACCCGTCCGTTCAATGCATTGCCAGTTCTTCGGCGTCGTGTCAACCTCGATTTTTTTTGTTGCCGTCGTGCGTCACAGTGTCAAATATACGCTGTGCATTCGTAGTTTACGTTTACTCGTTTTTGTTCAATACAAGCTGCTTCTTATGCGCGATATTGCATGCCCGCGTGCACACACTTGAATGGCACATCAACTGTGTGCACGCGGGCACGCGGGTGTGTGCCTGCGTAACGCTTCGCCTCGTTTCTAAAAATATTACTGCGAGTTAAACTTGTGACAGGGAGAGAGAAGTCAGCAGCATTTTTTTTAAAGTGAACTGAGTTCGTGTATACCGCGTTTATAGTGATGCTGTTCTCCCGTGAGAAAAACGCCATGCAAAAGAAAACGCTGGCGATTTCTACCGCAGCTCGTGCTCGTTCAGTTGTGTTTTAGCTTTCTTCGTCCGTGCTAAGTTTGCGCTCCAGTTTCAGGGCATTCTTTTCGCCGCCAGAGCAGCGCAATAATAGAATCGTGTCACTGTGTGCCCTTTCATCGCTGCTAAACCTTCTTGTACTTATTGTTCAGGTTTCCTACCACGGATTTCCGCGAGTTCCTCCTCTCCGCAGAAGATGGATTATTGCCATAAAACGGGAAGAACGCCCTTTATTTCAGGTCACCATGCATACACAGGTATGCTCAAAGCATTTCAAAAGAGATTACTTTACACCAGCAGTGGCAAGTTGCAAAAGAATGCTCAGAGATGAAGTGGTTCCCAGCGTGTTCGTGTTCGCGCGCGCAAAAAAAGAAAGAAAAGCTCCAAAAGCACGCACACCTTTGCCGTCAAGAAAAACAAAGCCGCAAGAGCAACAGAGTCCAACACCGCAGGAAGAAATGCAAAGTGAAGTATGCATTGCAGACGAGAAGCTGCCATCTCAAACACAGCAAAGTTGCCTTGCTGAAGGGCAAGCTTTGATGTCGACACAGGCCGAGGAAATTCATCGACTCAAGCTACAGTGTAGTACATTAAGGAATGAACTGGCGCAAGCTAAAACGGCAGTTTATAAGTTAGAAGGCGACAACAATGTTTTGCGACGTCAGCTTGAAGCAGAAAAGTCAAGAACTGCTGCCTTCTGCTTGGACCGTATTAAAGGATTGAATGAGGATTTTATGTTTAATACAGGGCTCCCCGATTACGAACACTTTGTCGCATTGCTAAATTATATCCACCCCGACGACAAGACTAACTTCCAGTGCAGAAAGCCAAAGGACCTGTATAGTCAACGAAGAAAAAGAAAGTTGGCCAAGGACGACGAGCTCTTTCTGGTTCTGGTCAGACTAAGACTTGGCGTCTTTGAGCAGGATTTAGCTCACAGGTTCACCATCTCGCAAGCAACCGTATCCAGGATATGCACGACATGGATCAGTCTGCTCTATACCAAGCTGAAGAACTTACCTCTGTGGGCACCACGAGAAACTGTGGATGCAACTATGCCGGCTGTGTTCGTCGAAAAATATCCAGCAACAAGAGTAATTCTGGATGCGACTGAAGTCAAGTGTGCAGTGCCCAGCTCGCTAGCACTGCAGTCAAGCACATATTCTTCATACAAGTCTGCAAACACGTTCAAAGGACTTGCCGGCATAATGCCAAATGGCCTTCTGTCCTTTGTTTCGGAGCTGTTTACAAGCTCAATTTCTGACAGAGAACTAGTCATTCAGAGTGGCTTTCTAAACCTTCAATTTGACAAAGGAGATGCTGTTATGGCTGATAAAGGTTTCAAGATTGGAGATCTTCTAGAAAAGAAAGGCGTGGGCCTGAACATTACTCCATTTTTGTGTAACAGGAAGTTTTCTGCAGAAGAAGTGAAAGCAACACAAGAAATTGCATCTCTCAGGATTCATGTTGAGAGAATACAGCGAATCAAGTCCTTCCACATATTTGACCGCCCTGTTCCTCTCACACTGGCACCAATAATTAATCAGATGTGGACTGTCATTGCCATACTAACTAATTTTCAGTCAGACCTCGTCTCTAAGCAAGAGTCTAGTATAGCAGCATGCTAAGCAGAGCATGAGTGCATGCTCTTGTCAAGCACATACGGAATAGTAGTACACAGTGCAATAAATGAAGAGTTACCAATTGGAATTTCCCTTGCAGTGTGCATTAATATTGCCACACCGCTGCCCATCTTCTAGCGCCACCAAGTGGCCGAACGTCTTGGCGCGTGGCTGAGCGTCGTCCTCGTCTGTCTCGAGCTTCGCTTGATTAAAAAAGGGCAGCTCGGTTGTTCTGTTTGCTACGTGTGTTGGTGACATTTGGTGGATTGTGCAGGATAAGATCCCATGTACGTTGCCCCCGAAGACGTCAGTGACGCTGCCCATCTTCGCTCCGACGCCACTCCCGTCCATAAAGCGAGCCGTCGCCTCCGAGGCCTACAACCCGAATTCGAACCACTGACCACACCGCTGCGAACCATGACATCTACGACGGGCAGCCAGACAAGTCAGCATTCCAGCAACACCCCACCGTACGTCCTTCTCGCACCTCGATCACCGCCATCATTCCACGGTGACCGGTTCGAGGATGTCGAAGACTGGTTGGCCACTTTTGACCGTGCGGCCGCATTCAACCAATGGGACGACGAGCGGAAGTTAATGAATGTGTACTTTGCGCTGCAAGACTCGGCCAAGACGTGGTTTGAGAACCACGAGACGTCCTTCGTCAACTGGGCCGTCTTTCGCCGTGAGTTGCTCACAACGTTCAGCTCGAGTACGCGCAAAGAAAACGCAGAGATAGCAATCCGTTCGAGGTCTCAGCAGTCAAATGAGAGCGTGGCCATGTTTGTCGAGGACATGACGCGACTTTTCAATCGGGCCGACACTACCATGCCCGAGGCAACGAAAGTACGGCACCTCATGCGCGGGGTGAAGGAACAGTTGTTCGCTGGCCTCATTCGTGACCCTCCAAGAACTGTCGCAGATTTCGCGAGAGAAGCTACGAGCATGGAACGTTCACTGCAGGAACGCTGCACCCAATACGGCCGTCAGGCAAGCGTAGCGGCCACACCCTACTGCGCGTCTGTGCCAGCAGCTAGGGACGAGGCATTGCGGGAGCTTGTGAGGACCATCGTTCGCGAAGAACTGCAGAACCTCCACTTGAATGCACCACCTGCAGTGAATTATTCTACCGGAGACGTCATTCGTGATGAAATCCGGCGAGCGGTGCAGCCACCACCAGCACCACAACCAGAGCCATGCATTATGACGTATAGTGATGTCCTACGCCGACCTGCCCCCGAGCCACATTCATTCCGCCCCATTGCCGGACCACCGCCTCGCTACCTGCGTCCCGTCGAGCAGCAACAAGATCTGCGCCCCGTCGAGCCGCAGCAAGACCAGCGTCCCGCCATCAGCAAGGCGCACTTGTGGCGCACACCCAACAGACGGCCGCTCTGTTATCACTGCGGCGAGCCTGGCCACATTCTACGCAATTGCCCATACCGGAGAATGGGCTTAAGAGGATTTCCACCGAACGCGCCTCGACCTCGCTATGGAGAAAGACCACAGGAGATTGAGAAATACCTCGCTGCTAACGAGATGCACCCGACGTCACCGCAACGGCAGCCGCGATCATCATCCCCGAGGCGTTTTGGGTCACCAAGTCGAAACTCCTCCTCTGGGCAATTCAGAGGTACGTCCCCTCACCGGGAAAACTAAACACGGCGACCTCCGGGGGTGAGGCCGCCGCTACGGCTCAGAATAAACAGCCTCCACCCGACGATTTGACGCGACGGCCCGAGCGGCGACAACCCGATCCGACGAACTTACCGACGTGCTGCGAACGCATTGTTTCCGGGGAAATTTTCGTAACCGCCGACAGTTGGGATGTGACCGCACTTGTGGATACCGGCGCCGATTTTTCCGTCATGAGCAGCCAGCTAGCAACGACACTCCGTAAGGTTCTGACGCCTTGGTCTGGGCCAATGATGCGCACTGCCGGTGGCCATGTCATGACGCCGATTGGCATGTGCACTTGCCGCATAGAGATCTGCGGTCTTACTTTCACTGGCACCTTTGCCGTATTAAAAGACTGCTGTAAAGATCTGATTCTAGGCATGGATTTTCTGCAAGAGTATGGTGCTGTTATAGACCTTCGGGAGCAGCTCACAGTATCGTTTTCAACCAAGCGAGCCGTTGACAGCAACACGGACTTCCGGAAAACAATTTTGCGCGTCTCTGACGACCACATAACAATCCCTCCGAGGACGAGCAAGTTCGTCACAGTCAAATGTGATCACAGCACCGACACGCGTGGCATTGCCGAAGCTAACATGTCACTGCTTCTCACTCGACAAGTTTGTGTAGCTCGGGGCCTTGTCGAACTTGTCCGTGGGCAAGCCGAAGTGTTAGTGACAAACTTCACGTGTGAACCCCAACATTTGACGGCGAACACGACGGTCGCTTATTTTGAAGAACTTGGAGAATGGACAGGCCAGTACGCTTTATCCAACACGTCAGACCTCGACAATGCGACGTCTACAGCCATTCAGACCGATTTGAACCCACGCCTCTTGCCCAGTCAGAAAAGCTGCATAGAGAATCTTATCAATTCGTTCCGCGATTGTTTTGCATCAACCTCCAAGGTCCGACAGACGCCCCTAACGAAGCACCGAATTATAGTTGCCGACGACCAACGTCCACTATGCCAGCGTCCTTACCGGGTGTCTTCAAAAGAACGTGACGCCATCCGCCGCCAAGTAACAGAAATGCTCCAGGACGACGTTATCCAGCCGTCGACGAGCCCGTGGGCTTCGCCTGTTGTCCTTGTCGCGAAGAAGGATGGAACCTTGAGGTTTTGTGTTGATTATAGACGCCTCAACAACGTCACGAAAAAGGATGTGTACCCCCTGCCGCGCATAGACGACTCCCTCGATCGCCTTCGCCATGCCACTTACTTTTCGTCACTTGACCTCCGCAGCGGATATTGGCAAATAGAGGTTGACGAGCGAGACCGCGAGAAGACCGCTTTTATTACGCCGGACGGTTTGTATGAGTTTAAAGTGCTTCCGTTTGGCCTGTGCTCGGCCCCTGCCACATTTCAACGAATGATGGACACCGTACTCTCTGGCCTGAAGTGGCAGTCATGCCTCGTATATCTCGACGACGTTGTAATTTTCTCGGACACGTTCGAAGAGCACCTGAAACGTTTGCGCGCTGTTTTCGAGGCCATCCGATCTGCTGGTCTCTCTCTGAAGCCCGAAAAATGCCACTTCGCTTTTAATGAGCTGAAATTTCTCGGCCACATTGTCAGCGCTCGAGGTGTTATCCCAGACCCAGAAAAAACGGCCGCTGTCGCTTCATTCCCCAAACCAGAAGATAAACGAAGCTTGCGTCGATTTCTCGGCCTCTGCGCGTACTATCGTCGCTTTGTTCACAATTTCTCCAAGATCGCTGAGCCTCTGACCCGCCTGACAAAAGACGCTGAACCGTTCGGTTGGGGCCCCGACCAGGAACAAGCCTTCGCGGAACTCAAGTCCCGTCTCCAATGTACACCTATACTTGGCCACTTCGACGAAGAGGCTGACACGGAACTGCACACGGATGCCAGTAACATTGGCCTCGGTGCGGTCCTTGTTCAGTGGCAGGACGGTGCAGAACGCGTCATTGCTTACGCCAGTCGCACTTTGTCCCGTTCTGAAGTTAACTATTCAACTACGGAAAAGGAGTGCCTCGCTGTCGTGTGGGCAGTCATGAAATTTCGTCCGTACTTGTACGGTCGTCCGTTTCGTGTCGTGAGCGACCATCACTCACTGTGTTGGCTGGCAAACTTGAAAGATCCATCGGGTCGGCTTGCTCGATGGAGCCTTCGGTTGCAAGAATTTGACATTACTATCGTGCACAAGTCCGGCAAGAAACACAGTGATGCTGACTGTCTGTCCCGCGCCCCTACTCCCTGCCACACAGACGGCTGCGACGACGATACCGCTTTCCTCGGTGTTATCACGTCGTCCACGTTAGCCCGAAAGCAGCGGGCCGATTCTGAACTTTTGCCCCTCATCGAATACCTCGAAGGAACCGGGTCATCTCCTCCTCAGCTCTTCAGGCGCGGACTGTCGTCATTTTGCTTGCGCGATGGTGTGCTCTACAAGAAGAACTACGGTCCAACAGAAACTGTTTATCTGCTAGTAGTACCCACCACGCTTCATGACGAAGTTCTTCGTGCGTGCCACGACGACCTTTCTTCCGGCCATCTCGGTTTTTCTCGCACATTGGCACGGATACGCCGAAAGTACTACTGGCCCAAGCTAGCTGCCATTGTGCACCGCTACGTCCGTACCTGCCGTGAGTGCCAGCGGCGGAAGACACCGCCCATTAAACCAGCTGGCCTCCTGCAGCCTATCGATCCCCCAAAATTCCCATTTCAACAGGTAGGCATGGACTTACTGGGCCCATTCCCAAAGTCCTCAATGGGTAACATGTATATAGCGGTTGCCACTGACTATCTCAGCCGCTACTGTGAGACCAAGGCCATTCCTCGTGGTACCGCAGAGGAAGTTGCGCATTTCTTCATTCATAACATTGTACTCCGTCACGGCGCCCCAACAATCGTCTTAACTGACAGGGGAACCTCGTTTACGTCGGCACTCACGAGCGAGGTCCTTCGACTCAGTGGCACCACCCACCAAAAAACAACTGCCTATCCTCCTCAAACTAATGGACTAACTGAGCGGCTTAACAAGACAATTGCCGACATGATTTCTATGTATGTAGACGAGGATCATGGAAACTGGGACCGAATTCTGCCATACATCACGTTCGCATACAACACTGCGCTTCAGGAAACCACACGCTTCACTCCATTTCATTTGGTCCATGGACGCGAACCTTTCACTATGCTGGATGCCATGCTTCTTCCGGATTCTGTTCCCTCCACTGTCGTGGGGGCTGACCAATTTATTCGTGACGCAGAAGCCGCACGCCAACTTGCCCGACAGCGAATTCGGCACCAACAAGTACACGACGCCCAGCGATACAACCTGCGACACCGAGAGGTGACTTACACACCCGGCGATCAAGTCTGGGTTTGGAGCCCAATACGGTTGTGAGGGCGCTCTGAAAAGCTTCTGCGCCGTTACTTTGGACCCTACGAGGTGCTCCGTCGCCTCAGCGCGGTGAACTACGAGGTGTTACCACAAGGCACTGTCCGCTCCTCTCGGCATCCGAAGTCTGAAATAGTTCACGTCGCCAGAATGAAGCCTTATTACAGTCGTTAAACAATTTTAGGGTCCAAATCAGAGCCAGAGACTCCCGTATAACTTGCCCCGCTTTTCTATTGTTCCCTTACGTTTGCGGCATCGGGTCGATGCCTCCTGGAAGGGGGGCAATGCCACACCGCTGCCCATCTTCTAGCGCCACCAAGTGGCCGAACGTCTTGGCGCGTGGCTGAGCGTCGTCCTCGTCTGTCTCGAAATTCGCTTGATTAAAAAAGGGCAGCTCGGTTGTTCTGTTTGCTACGTGTGTTGGTGACAATATGCTATTTTATGTACCATACACCACTTCTTATAAGTTCCATGACGTAAGCACTGAATAGTGCAAGAAGCTATCTATGCAACACAATCACCACTTAAGCGTGTAATTACAAGGTAGGACACGCAAAAAATAGTTCTGTAACAGAAGCATTACATGCTGGGAAAGCTCATTCTAAGTGACGAACAGTAGCATGGACCAGAAACAGTTAAAAAATATCAAAAAACAAGCACTTTATAACATGGCCACTGTAAATCTCTTAAACATTTGACGGTTTGCACCATATACAGCAGTTGTTTCACGTAGATGATAGAGTACATAGATTTGGCTCGGGCCGCGTCACCTAGCACCATCTTATTTTGTGACAGGTGTCACAATTCATGTCGCACTGCGATGTCGTGTAACTATCATTTTGGCTAACTGCACTGTCAGCATTTTGAACCATTAATGTACAGATCCTGGCTCTTATGTCCAGGTGCCAGGTGAAGTGGGTCCAAGCTCAAAGCCATGGGCATTGCAGCTCACATTTCAATGAACATTGCCAAAAATATACGTCTCACAAGATTTCTTTATAAGACATGTAGTGGGGCTCTTGTAATACTGGAGGAAGCCCTGAAATTTAAGGACGAGAGTTCCCTACATCTATGTGATATCTTGAACTTTGGAGATGCAAAGAAAGCCGCATTGCATGCCTCAAGAGCATCAGTCCGCCAGTTTTTCCCAAAGGCCGTAAATATGCCAGACTGATGCTCCTTGCAAACACTGTGAAGCATACTGCTTAGCGATGTAGCTACTCAAATAAAGAAGCCCAAAAGACTAACACTGTACTCCTTCGTGTAGGGTGAAGCATAACAATGGTTGTGACCTGTTTAGGCTGTAACATTTATTGAAGGGACAGTCGACTGTCGGTGACAGTATAAAAATGTGTATATTCAGGTTCATACAGGAATGGTGAGAAGACTATAAGGCCAAAGATTAAAATTATATACTGCAGTTAAATAAAACAAAGAAATGTTAACTCAAGTAGAAGAAACAGTTCAAAACAGTACAAAGTAGATAGCACTAAGATAAAAAGCCAAGGGCAAAAAAACTGCAGTGACAAGGAATGCAACAATGAACAATGCACACTGAATGATTCAATGGTGAACAATAGAAAATGTGCACAAAACAACATAGTTAGAGTAACATACATGATTTCTATATGAGATCTATACTTCACGGCAGAAGTACTGCAGCATATCATTGAAAAAAAAATAATCTAGGCAAGGTTTCATTGCTTTCCACCGGGCATAATCAAAGCGCACCCTCTCAATGATTATCCAGTCCTGAGAAAAAACGACAAAGTCCCCCACTCACAGGAGGTCAAAGCCATCTGTCCGGTTAACTGGCAGTAGTACTCATGATCACGTGATAACCTAGGCTCACCATTGTCAAGAAACTGAACATAAAAGTCAGAAGCCTTCATTGATTCCACATCTGAATCCTTCAACGAGTATAGACATTTAACTTCAAGGACTCCAAAAGTTCCCTCTTCTAGGTCAAACACCAACCTGTCGGGTGATGCCCCCAACCATGGACACGAAGGAGGAACAACAATGCCGCAGGGTTCTACTGTCCCATCATGCCCCAGTTTTCTTAGCACTTCCACATAGCGCTCGACAGCAATACCCTCATTTTTTCTGCCGTATTGAATGGCTCGCACTCTGGAAACGTCTTTGGGTTCGAGCAAGTTGCGCAGGCCTTTCTGCGTCCACTCCTTTCTCATCATCACCTTGCCAAAGGCTGAAGCAGTCAGCCTGTGTCGGCGAGCTTCAATCCAAGATTGGCTCTGTGCTTGTTGCCGCGTATTCTTCTCTAGCTCACGGGCGTCTTTAGCCGATATGGATATTTCCTGCAAATAAGTAAGATTTAAAGCTATACTATAAGGCACGAAACTAAAGCGCTGATTGGATTCAATCACACCATGTTGTTATCTATAGACAGCCAGATACTTCCAGGTTACAACAATTCAGACAAGGAGAGCTATGCTCATTGATTAGTATATGTGAAGAAAAAGAATTCTATAAGCAAATGGGTCACTTGTTTGAATGCCCGTTATTTGAGATGATAACTGCACAGCCAATGGCATGGTATATAAACCACGACAAAGATTATACAGGTACACATATTGGCTACGGCTGTAAAAGTTAGAGTAACCCTTTGCTTAGCAAGCACCTAGTTCCCGTCAGCTACCATAATTAATGTATGGAAGGCTGTAGCATTAAATGTAAGGAGATAAGTGCTAAGAAAATAATGCTGTTTAAACTATAGGATCATGAATACAAAGGCCTTGTTAGGCAATAGTGATTTATGCAGCATCTTAGATAATTTATAGTGTAATAACGTCCTAAAACTACTCTAGAATGAGGTACGCACAGTGCGGTGCTCCAAATATTTCGATCAACATGGGTTCTTTAATGTGCATTGACAGCACACAGTACACAGGCGCCTTACTTTTTGCATCCATAGACAAGTGGCTGCCACAACTGGAATGTTGTGCAGCGTGCGCTCACATGAAACAACTATTCTGCACAATTGCTCTGCACCTTGTAGCGTGCAGAGCTCCTTAACATTTTGTAGCAGTGATTCAAGATGTAACAAATAAATGATGGACTGGTATCACAATTCGTTTTGTGCGCCAGCCTCATAACTACTGACACCTTCGACATGCAATTCTACACTATGTACCACTGCACACAAACCTACCACAGCTGGAAACGGGGTTTTAGGCATTTATGTGTCCCATCCTTCAGCAGTTCTTCTTGATATCATCTATAGTCTCGTATTCCGGCATACAATCCTGCTTTTTTTTCCACATATCTGGCGACCCAATGTCTTAAAAAAAAGGCAATGTCTTCTTCAATTCCACCCCCCCCCCCGTGAAGAATGTTGCCTGTTGCAACGTTATGTTAATTTTAGTGTGTATACTTTGTGATTGTATATTTTCTGCATTGCCGATGTGAAGCTGTCATCGTTATTGTTTTGGGGGCCTGCGGCCTTGTCAAGTTGTCATTACAACTTTTTCTGCTGTGCTCCCTCATCCTATGTACACATTGGGCGTAAATAAAACATTATTATTATTATTATTATTATTATTATTATTATTATTATTATTATTATTATTATTATTATTATTATTATTATTATTAGTATTATTATTATTATTATTATTATTATTATTATTATTATTAATTGGGCAGATGAGTTTCGCCGTGTGCGTTCCCTTTGCAAACGCTTATACAAGCGGGACTACGACTCCTATCTTGAGTCTTTAGAGAGGTATGCCTCAAATCGTCCTAGTCAGTTCTGGCGTTACGTTCGCAAGCGTTCCATTAAATCAGATTTAAGTATCAGCTTAGTTGACTCTCAGGGTTCGGAAATTCGGGATGTTGCCGACAGTTTTGCACAACATTTTTCCTCCGTTTACAAACATCCACATTCTGATTCCGTTTGCCTCCCATCTGGTGCACTATCTAATTCCATTCTCTTTGACGAGGAGTTGATAACTGAGAGTCTTAAGCGTCTGAGACCATCTTTGTCTCCTGGACCTGATGGCATTCCAGCTGCCATAATAAAAGCCTTCAGTTATATCTTCGTACCAGTACTGACTGCCATATTTAATAACTGTTTAAAAAATGCTGCCTTTCCTCGCGTGTGGAAAATGGCACGCGTGTTTCCTGTCTTCAAGTCTGGAAACAAAACTGATGTTTCCAATTATCGTCCGATTTCTCTTCTATGTGCAACCTCTAAGCTTTTCGAATTAGCTTTGCACAGCGTACTTTCCTTCCATCTCAAACATATCATAGTACCGAATCAACATGGCTTCATGTCGGGTCGCTCTACTTCCACCAACCTAGTCACGTTTATGACGTATGCCTCTGCAGCAGTCCTTCAGAGGGGTCAGGTTGACACTGTGTACTGTGATATGAGCAAAGCTTTCGACGTTGTTACTCACTCACTACTTCTTGAAAAACTTCTACTCTCTGGCGTTGAAGTCTCTCTCGTAGCCCTCCTACGCAACTATCTCCTTGATCGCTTCTGCTTTGTCAGTGTCAATGGACAGACTTCTTTCGTTTACCCTGCAACGAGTGGAGTTCCTCAAGGTTCAGTACTAGGCCCGCTTCTCTTCTCCGTTTTTATTAATGATGTTTCCTCGGCGATAAAGAACTCCTCGTTTCTTCTTTATGCTGATGATATAAAAATATTCAAGGTAATACATTCCTTTCAAGATTGCGTGTTGTTGCAATCGGACATATCTGCTTTTTCTGATTGGTGTGCGATGAATCGACTTACCCGCAATTCTTCCAAAACTAGGGTTGTGTCCTTTACTCGTAAAACACATAGCTTTCTCTACCATTATTCTGTCAATTCTGTGCTGTTGGATAGGGTTGATGAAATTAATGACCTTGGTGTACTTTTTGACCGCACCCTCAGCTTCTCCTCTCACACTAAACGCATTGCTCAGCGGGCTATGCGCACACTCGGATTCGTTTGCAGACTTTCGAGAGAGTTCCATACTCCACTTCCGTTCCTAAAACTGTACCTGTCCATATGCCTCCTGGTCTTGGAGTATGCGTCGGTTGTTTGGAATGGCACTTGCAAATCGAACTTGGACAAGGTTGACAGAGTACAAAAAAAATTTTTACGGATATTTCATTATCGCTTTCCTTTCGCAACTTCCCCCTCTCGCTCCACCAGGAGCGCCCAACTGAATCTTCCTTCCCTTCACTGCCGTCGTATCAGACTTGATATCATATTTCTGTACAAACTCCTTCATGACCACATTATGTGCCCTCAGCTCTTAGAGTACATCCTACTGCGCGTTCCGCGAAAGAGCATGAGGGAATTCAGACCATTTCAGGTTTCTCCTCTTCATTCCCACTCCCCTCTGGACAGGATGCAGTGGTTATTTAACTCTTTTTGTCCTCACCTTGACATCTTCCAAAACTCGCTCTGTTCATTTACATTGGATGTTCGTAGCGTTGTATTCTAAATAGTACTTTATCACATATAACTCCCACTTTCTAGCCTTAAATTGTATTTACTTCACTTTTTGCTTTTTCTCCTGTTCAATGCTGTCTGTATCTTGAACTACTTTTTATCCGTTTCTTGCTTATATTTCAACTTTAAACTTTATATTCGAATCTTACTGTCGCTTGTTCAATTTTACTTCTTTATTGTATTATTCTGTATTTCTAGCCTGTGTTTTAAGTACCATGCACTTGTTGCGCCTGGAATGGTTGTTTATTTTATGTATATTTCTATATTACTATAATCAATGTCAGTTATCTGTTTTTTTTTTTTCTCTTCTACCTACCGTTCTTTTTTTTTTTCTTTATTTCCTGGTGTGCTAAAAAATTCTCTCACTGTGTATATAAGTGATGATACTCGTTGTTTGCTTAATTTCCGTGATACTTTTCGTCTCAGTTTCATTTCATGTATTATTTATTTCTTTTTTTTGTGTTCTCTCTGTGTGTGTAAACATGTTTGTGCTTTTTCATTTTTTTTTTTTGTGCTGCAGCACAAAGACCACATGGTTGTTCCTGCGCACATTAAATAAAGATTGATTGATTGATTGATTGATTACTATTATTATTATTATTATTATTATTATTATTATTATTATTATTATTATTATTATTATTATTATTATTATTATTATTATTATTATTATTATTATTATTATTATTATTATTATTACTATTATTATTATTATTATTATTATTATTATTATTATTATTATTATTATTATTATTATTATTATTATTATTATTATTATTATTATAAGTCACGATGCAGTCAAAATGCTCGAGACAACACCCCTTCATTTCGCAAAATAACAGAACTTCTTAGTTATGGTACTGAGATACATCAAATATAGCCTTTTCTGCATTCGAGCATCGTTCTTCAAAGACATGCTCTTCAACATCGACAAAAAGCATAATGGTCGGAAAAGTGCATGTTTGATCTGTTCCAGGCAGCAGGTTGCCCAGCAAAGTTGCATACCCAGACGGCTGGAGAGACTGGGGGTATGTCGCAGGTGAACCGGGTGGTGCAAAGCCAGATTTTGTCGGCACTAAAGGTCGCATATTGCTGAGAACGGAAGCAATGAGGTTTTTCCCAGGGCTCCCAGGATTTCTCCAAGCTCTTTCACTGAGTTGATAACTTGGCAACTGTCCTCACTTTGGCATTCAGACGTCGAAACTTTCAGTCGCTTGGGCACACTGTATCCAACATCATGCACCCGTCGCCAGTCAATGGTCTGTACACTGGCTGGTTTGAGTCCTGTTTGCCGAGGGCGTCTCCACTGCTGGGGTAGTTTAGTGCCGGATAGCGCAGTAGGCGCCTCTTTGTAGCCGCCTTTTTGAAGGAAGGTGAGGAGCTGCAGAAAAGCTAGCATATGGCTGCAGACTCCGTTTGCAGCCGGACACCCACAAATGCTGGCAGTTATTTCATCCGTATCTCTCTTTAGTGTGATTGTCATAGGGTAGGGTGCTCCAGTCTTCTTCTGGCTTCTGTAGCAGATGCCACGGGCAAGAACAACATCGAGGCTGCAGTAGAAAGTGGACGACGCAAGCAATTTACAGATCAAGTATTACATTAACCATGCACTGTGCTGTTATCAAATCCAGTACAGTTCTCTTGGAATATTATCGCAAGTGCTCAGCTGGACATCAACCAACCACTAAAAAAGAGCAAGGGTTCTCTCAAACATTACATGCCATCTTTGCAACTAGGTAAAAAAAATAACTTGTAGAATGGAATTAAAGAACAAAAAAAAAAAACAGAGGACTGTTGTTTTACCTCCACTGGTGGATTAAACGAACGCACAGAGTATGTGATGCCGTCAGCAACACAATACAGGTTGTGGGGCATGAGATATTAAAAGCATAGTGTTTGCCTGCCAGTTCTCGGCCGGCATTCCACCAGTCCGCGGCAGGCGAGTAAGCAGAAAACGAAGGAGGCGGCATCATTCGGAAAATGTGAGAGCGTGTACGTCGTATCAGCGTATCCAGGTTATCCAAGATAATGAGTTGGTGCCCCCTGAAAAGCCAAGTATCATTCCCGAAGTTTCAATCTTCATTACGGAACAGTTCAAAGGTATATGAAGCTAACCAGGTCTTCAAGTTTCACACTACCTTGCTCTATGGGATGTTCTTGCTTTACAGAAACTATGAGAGAACGACGGGACGGTTCGGAAAGCTCGTCCTGCAACTTTTCGCAAAGTTCCAGTTGTACAATCGAGGATGAAGCACTGTTCGTGAGAGCAATGCCTTGCTTGCCTATTAAGTTCTAAAGTTGACTTCCATACCGCTGTCAGCGGGGAGCTAAGCAGCAGCACAACTCTAAAACTGAAGACGAGCAGCAAGCAGTACGCATTTGCTCTGGATGGCAAACAATCTATAAGTGAAGGTAATGATTTTCAAGTGCTTACCTTAGCTCGGGCGTGCACGTTAACACAGAAGAAGGCTCGGCGTACGCCTCAACGGCGAAATTGTATGCCTTCCGCTGCTGCTTGCCGGACGCATCACTGTGCGTACAAAATGCTGCCCGGGATGCATCGGTTAGCTTCGGAAGCACACTGAGGTCTGGTGACCATTTCAGAACTGACTCTGAAGGCGTATGCTGCATGATGGAAAGCTAAAAGATCTCCCAAGGCGGCACCTGCTGAACCTTCCACGCACAGCATCCAACGGCAAAAATCCGATCGCGCCCCTTACAACATGGCGGTCGTACCAGTGTTGCCAGAACACTTAGCATTTTGAATATCCCCTATTGTACTTCTTTTGTGACTGAGGGAGATTATTTTCAGGCTGCTGTATTTTTTTTTTTAATACTAACCTCTGTAGCTTTGCAGATTCACCGTTTTTGTTTGTTATTTTTGTTTCTTTCTTCGTGCTTGTACTTTATTGTATTGAAAGCATTGCCATTCCGCACGGCTGCTGCTGCCAACAAACGGGTTTAGGACCTGTCAAGCTGTTTCCGCAGCATTTTTCCTCGAACCTGTCCGTTCATATCTGTATTTTGCAAACGGAAAATAAAGCACTTACATACTTACTTACTAGAAGCAGTCGGCCAAGTCGGGCTGCTAATCCCACCGGCTGAGCAGTTGAATCCCAAAGCTCAGTATTATCTGCGCCAAACTTCTAACCTCGATCGCACCACTGGTGAGTACATATGCATATATTTTGTGCATAACCTCTAAGTTTTCTGCTTACCTCTTAAAAAGAATAAATTTAAAGTCTTTCTCAAGTACAGAAAATCGCATGTGGCGCGTTGTAATATACAAGAGAGAAATTAAAAAAACGACTGATGCCCGTACTCGCTCCAAAGTGTTCTAGTAGTAGCATTTCAAAATTGAGAACCAACTGTATATTTTGGCTCGACTCCCATCACAAAATGCTGACCAAGAAGACAGCTTCTACCAAAGGCACAGAGCGACATTCATGAAATAGACTAAAAGAGGCTTCGTTGCTCGCGCCATAAACGTCATGCAGAAACGCCACATTATATATGACTGTGACCGGAGAGCTTTAAAAGGACCATGCAGCTGTTTGTGCCTGCACTGGCCTGCCAAATCGCACTTCATCGCGCTTGTTGCCACCAAATTCGGCCTTTTACCTATTCGAAATAACGTCTCTGGTTAGAGTAGTGGTGGCGCGTCTGTCGCTTATTAGAACAAAGGCTCGGTTCCACCGGTTGCCACCAAAGTTTTGGGTGTTGGTCAACAAACCTCTACACACACAGCACAGCAATTCGTCTCGACGAAATAGGGATTTTCGTTAAGACCGAGTGAGAAATTTTCTGTGAAATAGACCTACAAACGCTATCGCGTTAATACCGTCCTCGACATGTCTCTGCAGACACGTTTAGTTAAAAGCCGCTGGATCGCATCCGCATGCTAGCTTCGCATCTCGGTTGCGCCTAAACACGTGACTCGTCGTTCACCTGATATTATTATGGGTACTGCTCGGTTCTTCTGAAAGCTATGAAAGATTCGATTGCTGGCAAATATTCGCTGAGTTATAAATCGAAGACGTGAATTCGAATACGAGCACCCTGCAGATGTGGTGTGGCGGGAAAAAGCACTTCTTAATAACCAAGAAAGCAAGCGTTTGAAACTGCAGCAGAAACTTAAGATGATAGAGAGGGTCATCTTCAGAGACAGTGTACAAAGCATGTAAACGACTAAGATCAGCCCCAATATTGATCTGCTGTTCCACAGTTTTCTGCTTGCGTATGACCTAGAAATTTCGAATGTCCAAAAGGTCGCTAACTAATTAAAAGCTGATAGGACAGCATTTGCTTTAATGTGCACAAAAGCCAAAGCTTTACTAATTGTTAAAAAAGCTTGATCAATAAAAGATTAAAAATCAAAAGTGTGTCTAACCAGGCTTAAACGACCTTGCGTTCCTTTTAATCAGGTTCAGTCGAGTTCGACCTTAAACAATTATCTCAACTATAGCGAAATGCGTTTTTATTACAGCATGATTTGCAATTCCAGATCACAGCTCAACCCAGGCTTAACCTGATGATAGTAAAGCGTCTACATTCATAAGCATCGTAGGCGCAGCTATCCAGCAGCTATTGTTGGCTCCATCAGTTAAACGTTGCCATTAGTTACTCGACCACCACATTATTTATTTATTTTTTAGCCTCAGCTTTCGAGGGAATTGCATAAGGGAGTGCTTATGCATAAGAGTATATCACTGCCATATAGTCGTGATGTGGCATTTGGCGACAAATGAGGAGGCTTCAAATTCACTAGAATAAACTCTTTATTGGGCTGACTTGGATTGGCCAGGGGAAAATTCAGATCAAACGCAGAATTCTAAAGCAACTGAAAAAGATCGAACAACCTGCAAATTGAGAACTAAAGCTTAACGTAGACGCACTAACAAGATCAGCGAAGAAAAAGGTACTTGAGGCCGAAAAACACTTTACTGCTAATACGTTCAGCAGCTTTATCAAAGAATTGCCGACTAAATTTTATAACTGCATTAGCGATAAATAACGTGCTCAGGGGAGCTGTGTTGTCGATGAAAAAAAAAAGGCTGACTCTTTTAATGGCTACTTTCTATCAGATTTTACGGCCGACAATAAAGTTGTTTAGTATAGCGTATAGAGGCTTTCGTATTCCAAACGCCAGCAAGTTAAGGGGCGTTACTCTGTGTGTTGCATCGACGCTTTTAGTTGCCCGTACGAAAGCGCGAACGCAAACTACGGTGGCGACATCTAGATTTAAAATATGAAAACGCATTCAGACTTTTCTTTTTTTTTTTTTACTCGCAGGCCAAACTAGCCAAGTCGCACGGGAGCCAGTTCAAGGTCAATGTACAACTGGTCGCGCAACTAGGAAGAAAACGCGTGCAGCTGCCTACTGCCAGCGGTATAGTGCTCTAGAATATTGGGCAGTGTGACGACCGGCGCCGTAGAGCGGGCCGCTTTTGCGATGACAGGAACCGACTTCCGCGAGAGGGCGCGACGTGCAACAGGGGTGCCACGTTCGCCGCTCAGCGCGTAGCGGCCGCGGAGATAGTGGCGGTACAGATGAGGGTCGTGGTTCTCTTTGGAGCTATTTTCACACGCTACGCAATTGGTGCGATATTTAATAAAGAGGCTACTTATTCCAACTTCTTAAACTGATCCCTGCCATTCCTTTACGTTAATCTGGAGACGCCGTGCACGCTTGGGTAGTCCTACGGAGCAGCGCGCGATGTTTGAATCACTATTTGAAAACTCTTTCAACACTTCTTCCTGCGGACAGCCATAAATCGTCCAGATGAACAATTTGTACGTAATGCTTCCAACGAAGAAGGGTGTTTTGCATTCGTTCTTCCAGTAAGGGAATAAAGGCCGAGGAGCGCTGCTCACACGCGGAGAAAAACAGTACACATGCGAAGCAAAGCTCTTTAGGAACACCTTACTTTTTTTACGAGCCTTATTTACGAACACATTTTTCATCTTTAGGCTAATACATAAATACGTTTATCTTGAATCGCCAGTAATCTGTAATCGTTGTCCTTTACGTACCCTAGCTAATCACCACTTACAGAATTGACAAATACAGTGTGCGAAAATTTAAAGGACTGCGGTTACCGGCAAAAATAAAAAGGAGCGTATACACGACTCAAGCATTTATTTTTTGTTCGTTGTTAACAAATACATATATCGCGGACATTTGTTTACGTGCCGCTGACGAAAGCGGGAACCAGCTGTTTAGATGAAAAAAAAAAGTCAAGTACCAGATAGGGCAATACTTCAGATAAAATATGAAAAATTAAACCTGTCACATACGTTTACGAGGGAATACGTTCATATACATGGGCACGTGAGTGCGGACGCTTTACTGGCATCAAATTGTACTGAGCAAAAAAAAAAGCACTTATAATTGCGCCTTGTATTGGCAGGTATGATGCAGTTCTTGGCGCGCACCGAGAGAAAAAAAATGCGAAAACGATGACGGGCACCTAATGCGCATTCACTTAATATAAGGCCGAATTCAAATGTGGACATTAATGCCTGTTTATTCTTCGAGTGTGTGGTATGAAATGTGAGTAATCGACTGGATATACTCGCCAACTACTGCTTGCCAGACTACAGTCGGGCTACTTACCGCGGTTACTCTTTGCAGGACTAATCAGGCTATAATTGTTAAAGAGGTTGATATTACACGGGGAATACTTACAAGGGCATTCAATTGTTTTCCCTTTGGGAACTTTTGTCGTAGTTCGCTTACTTCGCAAAGAGCGAAGCCGCAAAAACACATGAAATTTAATTACTTAAAGTGTGAGCTTTCTGGTGCTCCAGGTAGGTAAAACCTTTGAACCTCCACATTTTACAGGAAGGTTGGAAAATCTGAAGTGCGAAGGCGTCCAAAAGGACCATACACCCGAGCCGACATTGTAGGTAAATTTCTACCTAGCCTCGAGCCTATGGCGCAGTTTTTGTTCGTGGCGAGAAACCGTGCCGACCTCACAACCTCTCTTTCGCAGAAGGATGATCTAGCGGAAGCGAATTATAAAGCCTCTGCATCCTCTATTTTCCGTCGTTCTTTATTTTTCAAATCTTTATTTTTATTTTTTCATTTCGTATGTGCACCAAAACAGGACTAGAGAGGTCTTCTGAGGGCAATGACTTGCACATTACCGGTTGCTTGAGCACGCAGTAAAAACTATCTAGACATTTTTTTGAACAATTGTCATTGTCAAACTATGTGCATTGGTATTAAATGTCTTAAGCATAGCGCGCATCTCTGGGTATTTAAAGCTACCCGTTACAACAATGTTCCAGCTTATGGAAAGAAAAGAAAATGGTTTGTTCTTAGATTAGTGTACAGTTTTACAGTTGACTCTTAAATTTCGACGCTTATATATTTGTGCGCGTTCGATTGCAGCCTGTTTGTGCACTACTTTCTTCTTCCCAGGCCTTCATTTGGTTCTTTACTTTTTTTATTTTCTTTCATATATCTCGACTTTTCTTCGTCTTTAGCTGCCTGCCTTCTTCTCCGTCGTGTTTTTGCCGTGCCGCGCGAAAATTCCAAACCTTTGTTCACATTCGCTCTTTTCACTGCGCTGCATGCTTTCCACCAACACCTTTCTCCCTCCCTCGACACGTCTTTTTTTTTTTTTTTTTTTTACTGTGAAACCTTTACTTCCCACTTCCACCTTTCCTGACCCACTGTGTTCCGTTATTCAGTAGCCCTTTACCTAGAGTGGTGTCGTTCGTTTTTCATGTCCTTACTATGTATACCTCCATGCGGGGTAGTCCACATTTAATTCATTTGAACTAAATACCGACTTCTCTTGTGGCTTCAGGTGACGTAGTGTAGACCGCATAGTTTGTGCGTGAAACAATGGAATATACCATTTTGGACTGTTTTGGTAATGGGGTCTATGGGGTCACTGTGGCCAGCTTTAGTCAGCGCTCGAACGCACGTGTTGCATGTTTGACTTTTTCATACGTCCTGTCTCCACAATGTCCTCTTTTTAAAACGAGTACATTTCTGGACGTCATTTAGGTGCATTAGGAATGCTAAAGCGAGCTGTACGGCGAGTGAAGCGTGCTGTGCGAGTCTGAATTTGTACGCCCTCTCCAAGCTGCTTTCTTCAACACCCAACTCCTGTCATGTTGCTTCCCCGAGGTGTTGCCGACGGCCAAAATGGAAAATAAATTAGGTGATTGCTTACGGTACTGAGCCTCATTAACCGGCATATTTGTAAAATCTTGTCGCGAATAGCTCGAGGCGACGCACCAGCAAACAAGAACGTACAGTACACACGGTATCTGCCCGCCGCACAGCGCGCAAACGCGGGCGCCCGGACGGCTGACACACCAGTTGCTGGTGGCGCCCTCTGCGCTGCAGCGCCTCCGTCCTCGCAAAAGCGGCCCCCCGCTCCCATGCATTTCGCGGCGCGGTCGACACACTTCCCAATCTTCTAGAGCACTATACCAGCGGCATCAACTCGATGATGAGCGCTCCTGCGAACTGTAAGGCAAATTACTAGCGCACATAAAATAAGATCTGCCAGAACTCCAAAGAATTAGAAAGTAAACATAATATTCTCGTTCAGGAATGAATGCAGTTTTTGTTTCTTGCGTAAGAAAAAACGTGTCACACTTTTAATAATATTTTAACTTGTTTCTAACGACCTCTCTCGGCCACTTATTATCCGCTGCGTAGTTGCCCAAAGCTCAGATATGGCTCAGACCAAAGCTTTTTTCATCCGCGGAATGGGTGCGTCATCGGCCCTGGTTCAACGTTCATCGTTGCGTGCTGCGTACAGAGTGGGTTATCTGTAACAAACAGTCAGTATTTTATTATGCTGGTTGTGGTAGAGCTTTACAGCAAGGCGAAGACTGTCTGAGCTCGATGAGAAACTGATTGCCGCTGCATGTGCGCATTTACGGACCATGGGACAATGCTGCGTCACAGCTCGGCGGCTCGGCTCGGCCTCCCAGGCACGTCGCAAAAGTGGTGGCTTTTTTTAGGGATACAAGTCTGCATGAGCGGCGTATCGCTGCATGTTTTAATTGAGCGGTGAAGGTGAGATTTTATTGCCCCCAAGACGCGTGTCGCATCGCTCAAAGCCTTCCGTCCCGCTCCCTTTGCTGCGTGTTTTGCTTACTGCGTCGTATTACCGCACGAACGGTCGCTGAACGTGCTTTAGCTGTTATTACAGTGATGTTTCTATTGTAATGGGATCTTTCTCAGGAACATGTTAAATGCTTAAGTTGTAAATTTTAACCTCACATTGACTCCTCTCAGTGGCAAATGAAGCGCGAGTAAAATAATGAAATCATAAACAGGGCGAGATTTATTGGAGCGAAGCTATATCGTAGTTATTTTGACTTCTCAGACGCATTAAATTCTAAATACTAGCAATCCCAATTTGAATTGCTTGCCTAACCTCTTACAGGTTGGTGTTCTAGCGCTAGCGTTAGTTATTCCGTTCGTTTGTTTTTGTTGTTCTTTGACACTGATATGTACTTTGTTAGCAAGATTTTTTACCCTTTTATAATCTCACCGCGTCTCGTTAGGAGACCTACGCTGAGGTCATTTTGTTATCACGAGGATTTCATGAAGACCGTGACGAATGAGCGGTGGTCGCTTTCCTACACTTAAAGATTTCATTGTCGTGAAGCGTCTATGTAAGTAATCGCGAATTAATAAAGCCTGTCTTTCTATGCAGCACAGCTTCACTCATTTATGCCCTTAGTGAAATGCCTCAAGCCATGTGATTCTATCCATGTGCTTGCCGAATTCACTTGAAGGCCCTTGTTCACAAACGTGCCCGAAGAAATAAGCCCCAGAATGCGTTTACATGACGCGCAACGAAAGACTAGGCTGACGACGACGGAGGCAGAACGATGCTATGATAAGGTGGTTAAAGATGCCGTAACATTTCAGTTAAAGTAAAACTTGACTGTAGAAATCAATGTCAAGTAAAATTGGCTGAACAGTCACGGTGTCCATTTTTCTGCATTGTCCGAGAATCGTTCTGCCTCCGTCGTTGTTGGCCTTGTTTTTCGTTCATAAGTAGAAAGGCGATCAAATTCCCCGCCCAAAGTACGTCCTATGACGTCACAAAAACCGTCACGTGTTTGTTGTGCCTCACAGTTCGCAGGGGGCGCTGGGAAACTAAAGCCTCGCTCAGAGTCGACACGCAGGCTTCTATGGGAGTTACGTTACCATTTGTTGCCAGTTTCTTTGCTGCGACAGTTTTGTTGTCCTCCCTAACGTTGGTATTCATGCGTTGTCTACTTTTACCTTTTATTGCCGTCATGGTGCGTAACGGCCTCCTTTCGGCCCCGTACTACATTGACCTTGCCCGTACTGCCAAGCATATTTTTACGGATACACGCCTGTACGCAGTCAAGTCAAGGCGATCCACTTCATGGCGTTGCCATGCCAACAAAGCTACGCTACTCGTCAAGCTTGGGGACTGCGCTGCCGCCGTGCAAAATAAAAAACAGAGGTAAATATTCGCTACATATTTGTACTCAGTGCTACACGAGGCAAAGCGAAGACTCCGTGTGCCATTTATAGGCGGCAGCGCGTCTTAAAACGCGGTAACAAAGAGAAATTCACTCTGAAGCGGGCGGCCTGGACGTCGCCATCTTGTCAACGCTGATCTCCCATCGTACATGAGGGCCGGGCACGACAAACTCAAGTTTCGGCGTACGCTGGCCGATCGTACGAAAGAGCTCGGTCTCGGGTATCGTATAGCGCATGTGCAGCGCGTGTCACGATATTTTTGGCGAGCGCTATTCCTCTGCGTGTGTCTGTGTACGCTATACTAAAAGTCTCTAATGGTGTTTTAGGGGGACTCTCTCTTAGGGGGAAGTCTCTAATGGTGTTGTTTTAATGGTCTTTTAGCGAAAGACGGAAAGCGAGAAGTCGCCACATACAAAACAACGTCGTCAGAAAGAATATCGACATACTCTATGTAGACGCCAGTCCATATCTGGGGAGAAAAGCGGCGGTAACCACCACAGTTGACCACATCGGAAAAGAGGTGACCAGCTCATCGATCAAGACCAATAACTACATAGAAGATACAGAGGAAGTTGCAATCGCCCTTGCAGTTAAACACGCCAGCAGCAAAGGTAGAAAACACATAATACTGAGCGATTCCCAAAAGGCCTGTCGTGTATTCCTCCTGGGGCGCGTATGCAAACTGGCACACCGAATAATAAAGCAGGAAAAAAAGACGGGCAACATGAAGACAATCACGTGGATACCGGCACACGAAGGAATAGACGGCAACGAGGCTGCCGACAGGATAGCCCGAGGGCATACTTTCCGGGCACCTGCGTAAGCTGCCCCTGAGCCTTCAACCCCTCTCACATACGCGGAACTAATACAGTACTTCAAATTAGAAATAAAACGATACGCAGAACCGCTCAAAGACTTAAGCAGACAGGAGGCAGTAATCTGGAGGAACATACAGGCTAGGACATTCCTAAATCTAGCAAAGTACCACAAAAGCTGGCCTGAAAAATTCAAAAATAACACATGCTCTGCATGCGGTGAAGTCTCAGACATCCTTCACATGATATGGAACTGCAAAGCGCAATTAGAAAAATATAAAGCTCGAGCGCTCAGCCAAGCGGAGTGGGAGGAAGAGCAGGTCCACACGGGTGTCTCTGAGCAGCGCATTCTGCTCACCAGGGCCCGGGAAACAGCCCAGGCCAGTGGTATCATGGACTGAGGAAACCACCCACGCTATTCCGTTAAACAATTAAAGTTTACTCTCTCTCTCTCTCTCTCTTTCACATGCCATTGTTCGAACATGTCAGAGTATATCATATTAAAACTGCTTGAAGAGCATGCCCAGGTCTATAACATGACACATACCAACCAGCACGGGTTCATAAGTAGCCTACTGTTACACAACTTGTCGAACTGTTTCATGTCTTCGCACAGGGAATTAACAACCAAAGTCAAATAGATGCAATATTTTAAGATTATTCGAAGACTTTCGACCGCGTGTCACAGGCTAAAATGCTCTTTAAGCTTAAATGTGCACTTGGGGATGGACCTGTTGTCAGATGGAGAGACGACTACTTGTCCGAACGCCGGCAGTTTGTGCAGTATGATACCCAAGTTTCTTATACCTTTTCGGTTGAATATGGCGTTCCGCGGGGTTCTGTGCTGGCACCAGTCTTATACTTAAATAAATGACGTAGCACACCAAGGGCCCTATTTTCGACAATTCGCCATTTTGTTCAAATTGTGATGTACGCGTGACGTGTGCAGCAGGACGGTGCCAGGTTACGTAAGCACACAATCGGGTTACGCATTCTGAAGAAAAAGAGAAAGGAAGTGACAGAAAAAAGCGCGCTGTCATGTGCTACTATATAGACCTCCTTCATGTTTGCAAACAAACAAGACGATCGAGGTGGCGCTGCTCTCGTCAAGGATAACACGGTGGGCAAAAATCACGACCGCGTCCGCGGCACTGTGGCCAAGCTAGTCAAGGCCGTGTTATTGTGATTTGTAGGCGCCTTCTTGGGAGACGAAATGGCTATGTGATAGTATTTCGTGAGCCTCAGCGGTGAGAATAGAAGCGATACATTGAAAAACTCTATGTACACAGCTTGCAGCGTACGGACCCGCACACTGTACCGATGGAGATTAGGTTCAAGGCGCACGAGAGAAGCGTTGCTGCCAGCTAGAGAAAATGGGCGACGTTGGCATCTATTTGCGGTTTTTTCCGAAACAATTAAGCGCGGTACGCATCAAGAATTACAAAGCTTCGTATGCTTACAACTACTTTGAGTCTAGTAAGCTGACGGTGATTTTTCTCGCTCATAAATAGCGCGCGCAAACCGCGTCCGCTCGAAGCATTACTTCGTTATCGGATGACTCTTCACACCGAGCGCCAAATGACCGTTCTTGGTAAGCACGAAGCACCTCGCTTGCGTCGAGCGGATGTATGGTTAAGATGATTTAGGTCAGCATGGCAAAAGTAACCTTGACTCTGCACGGATTTGCGTAATGTTTCGTTATTCGTTGAGCTCACAACGCTGCGCGTCTGTTATATCTGCTCTGTTCGTGGACGGCTGTCGTCGTTAATGGTAGCAATTCTATCACGGGTAGTCACGCTTATAGCTTGCGTTACAATTACGAGCTGCAATGGTCAATGTAGTTCCGTGGGTTCCGGTAAAAACGGCCCAGGAAAAAATGGTCCCGGATAAAACGTCCCCAAATAGATGCAATCAAACTTACTGCAAAGTCGAGCTTTCGCTTTTCCTCGTGCTTGGCTTATCAGCGATGAATTGCGCTGATTCTAATCACATTTTACTGTTTTTATCTTATGGTTATGGTTTCGCTTAGCTTATGGTTTCAGCATGAGCATTATTTACCATTTGAACCCCGCCGTTTTATTTTTTTTTTCACGTTCTGTATTTTTTTTACTAAAAGCCTAGACTGAGCGTGTTCTTGTCTAGCCGCAGTAATGTATGCTGCAGGGCTTTTTTCTACCCTTCCGCTGAAAATTTGCAAAACGTTGTACTGATGCCGTGCGTTCGCAAAAAAAAAAAGGAAAACTTATGGCACCGACATTTGTGCGGCCGAGAACAAGCACGTCTTACGAATGTGTAATATTAGCCAGGTGATTAGACCAGCTTGGAAACTGATAGCTACGGACTGCATAATACTCCCTGGCTGTTATATAGTGGTGGGGGTCTTTTTTTTTTCGCAATGCTTTCTCGCCAAGCCTTCTACAGTTCCTGTAAACGTGAAAAGCACCCAGAAGTCCTAGTTCCCACACAATGGTTACATCTATTCTAAAAAAAAAGAGGCATCAAATAAGATGTTCAATTTTTCGCGAAAAGAGTTCCAGGCAGATATTGCAGTCAATTTCTTCTGTGATATTTTTATTTAGGGGCCGCTTCATGAGGGGACCTTTCTGGACGAATTTTCTGGGGCCGTATATTCCAGGAACCTTTTTTCGGGGCTGTATCTTCTAGGGACTTCTTTCCTAGGGCCGTTTTTACCTTTAGCCGTGGTTCCGTAGTTAGGGCGGCCCAGTTCGGTCTCGGCCACTGTGGCCGCGTTAATGTAGGATAAGCCCCACAACTCGCATTCACAATTAGCCGCTCTGAATACAAATAAAAGCGCTTAGCATACATACAAAAATGCAGCTCCAATCGAAATCAGTAGCTGTCAACGTGAAGGGGGAATCTTCATCAGGAAGTAGATTAAAATAATTTGAAATGAACGAGGCGAAGGTTAGCCATGCAACATATCACCGATGGAGGAGTGGAACACAGATCTCTCGCGTAGTAGCTCATTGCTCATACATACGATTACCAAACGGGCTTGAGGAACAGTTTACATATTGTTACTGAGTGGTATTCGCTGGCCGTGCTGACGAAAAAGAAGTGCGACAGACTCCGAGAAGAAGAAGACGCAGACGAGTGCTGTGCTGTGCAAGTGCTGTGCTGTGGTAGCTGTGATCATCCTCAGTGGTGTGGAAAAGTGCCTTACAGTGAATATTTCCCGTAACATCACTTGGTGGAGGTGCTGGGTAAACATCTATGCATGCTCCAACAAAGAAACAGGCCTACACATTACAACATATAGACTGCCCCCTCTATATATATTATCTGTGTAAACTGTACGCGCACCACGATCCCATCACGTGTCGTAAAAAGGCCGAACCCGAGTTATTCGCGACCTTTGATCCTGTAGACCACTGCGGCGTAAAGATGAATAAGCTCTAGCTTAGCAGTTACGAAGCGTTTGCCGCATATTCGATGAGCAGGAGTCGGTATCCAGTCTGAAAAAAAGAAAGAACAGAAGAACAGAGTAGCAGGAATATTAATTATACGATGCCCAGGCTACAATACACGTGCAGAGGGGGATAAACGGTCAATAAGGAAAGAAAGCGAAGGATGACTGAAGAAATTGTGGTATGTAAGCTAGGGCGGTACCGCGCGCGCGTAATCCTTAGTGTTGAAACGGTAAAATGCAAATGAATAAAGGGAGAATATTTTCGGCTGTATTAAATGCGTCATCGTTCAGTTCAGTTCAGTCGTTCAGTCGTGCCCGACTCTTCGTGACCCTATGGACCATATCCCGCCACGCTTTCCGGTCTCTCACTATCTTCCTAATATCACAAAACTTCATCTGCAGCGCCACGAGGATGCCATCTAACCATCGCGTTCGCTGCCTACCCTTTTTCCGGTGACCCTCAACCTTTCCCAACATCAAATCTTTCCCCGTTACTTGTTATTGCATCATATAATTAGAGCGTACCGGCATAACGTCAAAAAATAAGCAAATGTTGAAGCCGCACGCATATTAAAACAAAACTTTAAATATGAAACACATCACACGTGCCAAGCACACATGTGCCGTGTACATGAAACACACATTCCTTTATTAAAATAGAAGCTGTGAGCATTTTTGCTTCCTTTTCTCATCGTGGAAACCCTGTTCAATTCATTAACGTCTGAGTGCATAGTGAAAGGCAAAAAAGGCAGTGCTTAGGGCCGACGTTTAAGACTGTCTTTGGTGACGTAATGGCAATGTGAATCACCCCGAGCACGAGATAAAATTTCATATATCGCGCCATGTAACAACCCATATTACTACGTCCTTTGGCGAGGTATTTCATCCTTCCCTACCAATGCTGATATAGTAAATTTTTATTTTCTGCGTAATTAATTTCTCTATTGCGGAGTACCTATTGACTGGCTCTGGCACAGGCTTTTTGCATCTTAATGATGCGTTTTAGATAATAAACGTGATATTTACTGAATAAAGGTATCATTAGCAGTTATAAGTTGTAATTGCGATCATTTTTGTTCGTTGTAATTGTTTTTTGCATTAAGCTGTAATACACTTGGAATCAGTGCCTAGTGCAGCGCTCCGCCTTATTTAGATGTAGATTAGTGACATGTGGACAGGCAGCATAATAATAAGATTCGTCCGACCTGCCATGCCTCTTGCATAAAAACATATATGGATTCTTTTATCTGCGAGAAAGTGAATGGATTGAAGTTAGGCGTAGGCTGAATATGTGACCTCCTAGTTTAACAAAAAGCCCGTATCCAAGCGCATTGTATATTTTAATAAGTTATTCAGACCTGTTATTTTCCCTGAGTACTCTTTTTATTCCTCCATGAACTTAAAAGCCATAGCCTACTGGGGCACATTTTTTATTTATTTATTTATTTATTTATTGACTGAAGATAAAGCGCACGGGAAGACACACACAAGAGAAGATAAGACGTGATAAGACAGCGCGAGAACTTTTGGAGGCATTCCATATCGGGAAAAGGGGGATAGGTGTGTCAGCGATACGTCGGTGTGGCTCTGGAAGGCAGAGATCAGTTTTCTTGATCGGGTTTTGTGGTATTCCTTTGATCATGTTTAGTAGTATTCCTTATATTCTTTTTCTCTGTCTTTATGTAATTGTTATGTACTGCGCATGACCCCTTTTCAGCATTTATTTGCTGTTATTGCTTCAAATAAACCAGATGTGAGTTAGCGCGTGTCCTGTGTCTTCTTGTCTTGTGTGTATCTTCCCGTGCGCTTTATCTTCAGTCAAGTTACAATGGAACATCTAGCCCAACTTCAAGTTTTCTTAAACTACCATTTATTTATTATTTGGCGTATGCTGTCAATCCCCGCAGGGGACTGTTACAGGAGTGGGTTCATACACAAATGGTATACAAGTGTAAATTTAAATAACCTTAACCAGTATATCATCGTGTCAAGCAGGAACTGCACAATCAGGTATAAAATGAAAGAGTTGCGAAAACATTTGGCATTGGCGTGAACACCAAGAAAAATATTTCCACAATGACCATCAAATTGCGCTTTTGTGTAACGGCGATCCAGTACATTTAGGAACAGATGAACCGCATGTGGGGACATCATGCTCTGCAGAATTTACTACATTTTGTTTATTCAAGGTGGCCCTTTCGAGAGCATATTGAGGCAGCCGTTCTAGAACTGAGTTTAGTCAGATTATATAAAAATGAAGTATACAGCCAGTATGCAATGAAAACAAATTAGCTTATAAGTAAGAAAAAAAACACAAAATCCTGAGGAAGATTTACAAGGAGCCATAAACTTTTGTTTCTTGACCGCAGCGACTCCCTAGTGAGCCTAACAAAATTTTCCAGCCTATCCGGCGATGTTACAAAGCTGTCCAGCGCGTTCCATTCACGCACAGCTCGAGGGAAAAAAGAATAATAATAAACATTGTTGATGCAAGAGTACTCTTCGAGCGTATAGTCATGCTTCTGCCGTGTTGCTCTAGAACGGCTGAAATTGACTTAAGCGACATGATATATTTTCAGCGCATAATGAACCAGTAGTACTTAGAATTTCAGTCTATATGCCTGGGTTGCGCGGCTTGATAGTGTGGTCAGGCCAGTGCGTGAAAGCAGCTACGTGGGAAAGTCGGTACGCCGATAATTGCAGATAAAGCGACCTGCTTTCGGTTGCACCGAGAATCGAGCGTGAGTATATCTCTCCGTAAAACGGGTAACACGCGATGTTCGCATATTCTAGAATCGGACTGATGAGAGCCTTGTATGCGAGCAGTTTGATTTCTTGAGTGGAGTGACATAAGACACGTTTTAGAAAGAATAGCCTCTTTATTGTTTTTTGGTGATATTATGCACATGAGCATTGGAAATGAAGGCTTGAGTAATCGTTACACCCAGGTATATTTGTTTTCGGTTAGAGTGTCAAGAAAGACTATGCCACAGCCATAACGAAGCTAAGCTTCGGCGTTTTTTGTTACTGAAATGGAAACAGTTTTTTCCAAATTGATAGACATTCCCTGGTCTTCGGGAGTGTTTATTTGCTCTTAAAGCACGCATTCGTCTGCGAACAATCGTATGTTGACGTGCACTTGGGGCCCTATTTTCGACACACATAGCCACCGTTCGGCGCCATGTTGTTTGTCTGATTGGTTGTCAGAAAGGTCACGTGTTCCAAATTTGTGGCATGAAATTGCGGTCTGTCGAAACGGCTTTTTGCGGTGACGTGAAAATTACGTGAACGTGAAAACTGATTTTTAACGGCGCTATTCATAATGTCTGGATGGTATATATAAGTAACTGTGGAGGAAAAAGAAAGGTATATATGATAGAAATGGAACCTCGTACGCTTGTATTACGAATGGGCTGGAATGAACTGCCCACTGTCAAGAGCCGACTCCTGAAATCTGATTGGCTTACGTTGTCGTCAAACTGACGTTTTATTACGTACAGGAAGTTCTGCCATTGCGGTAAATTACTAAAGTGGGGCGCCGCATTTCGAACCACTTGAGGCGGCCGCGAAAAGTACATGGCAAATTCGACGTGCAGTTAAGGCGGCTGTTAGTTCACCGCAGTTTCGTAGACAATTTGGTGGGTGGTGAATCAAGCTGACACAACTTGTTGTAATTGCAGAAAGCTCTGAAACTATATCATAGGGGAACGTTTCAGCTGTGTTATCTTATAGAGGATTAATAATGAAGACGCAGATTTACTGCCGCAGGAGGGTCGTAGCTACCCTCCGGTTGCAAATGCTTTGCTCTCCTAGAGAAACCATCGATCCGCGCCGTCGTTGCCAAGCGCAGAAAAGCGGGCCGCTAACTCAAGCGGTTGATCTGCGCGAGACGAGGCATTTCAGAGAGGAACAGAAGGGAAATTTGGGCGAGTTTTATGTTCTTCATAATAGTTTTGTGGGCGCTCTTTAACACAGAGACAAACCAAAGAAGAGGAATAAAGGCGCCAGTCCCGTGTTTTCTTCTTTTTGTCTCTGTGTTATACAGCGCCCACCAAACCATCATGAATGTCAGAGAGAATCGCGATACTTTCTAATTACCTGTCTGGTCAGTTCGTGAGTACAACCTGAGGGGTTATGTGGTTCGATGGCTGTGCAGGAACGTCGCGCGAGAGGCAGCGAGGGATCACCAAAGACAGTCTTAAACGTCGGCCCTAAATACTGCCTTTTTGTCTTGCACTATGCACTCATATGTTATTGAATTGAACGGCCTTTCCACGATAAAAAAGGCAGGCAATGATACTCACACTTTCTATTTTATTAATGGAATGTATGTTTCATTAAGAAGTGCTTGGGACTGCTCTAGTTGGAACATCTTTTCATAAAGGCTGCGCTGCTTAGTTCGACACGGACAAAGGAATTGATGATCTCAGCGTTTTTCCAAATTCTTTATCCGTGTCCAACTAAGCAGCGCAGCCTTTATGAAAAGTTTGTTTCATGTACATGACACATGTTTGCTTGCGCCATGTGAGGGGTTTCATATTATGCATGCGGGCTCACCATTTGCTTATTTTTGAGAACAAATAAGTACTCCGGAGCACGGGTGACGGTACGCTCTAATCATATGATGTAGTGGAGTGACATTTTGTGTTGATTGCTTTTTTAATACACCCGGAAAATAATCTCCCTTTAATAATTTCCATTCTACTCTTTCGATCCACAGTTAGGAATACGCGCGCGCGGCACCGCCCTAGCTTACATAACATGATTGCTTCAGTCACCTTTCGCTTTCTTTCCTTATTGACCGTTTATCCCCCTCTGCACGTGTATGGTAGCCTGGGCGTCGCCTAATTATCCGTCCTGCAATTCTGTTCTTATATTTCTTTCTTTTTCTCGGGCATCTTTAGCGTTCCGAAAGGGCATTTTGCACGCCAGCGCATGAAAAGTTAACCGACTAGGTCTAAGGCCAAGCGTATGCCTTCCACTTCTTGTTTCTGTGTGGGGAATACTGTCTCTCGCTCTCTCTGCGCTGTTTTTTGCGCTCTGCACATTTCAAGCCGACACAATAAGTCAGAAATTTAAGCAGACTGGGTGACCTGACGATAGCTGTTCATAACGCGGCTGTGTATGTCTGTGTGTGTGTATGTGTGCGCGTGCGTGCGCGTGTGTGCGTATGTGTGTGTGTGTGTGTGTGTGTGTGTGTGTGTGTGTGTGTGTGTGTGTGTGTGTGTGTGTGTGTGTGTGTGTGTGTGTGTGTGTGTGTGTGTGTGTGTGTGTGTGTGTGTGTGTGTGTGTGTGTGTGTGTGTGTGTGTGTGTGTGTGTGTGTGTGTGTGTGTGTGTGTGTGTGTGTGTGTGTGTGTGTGTGTGTGTGTGTGTGTGTGTGTGTGTGTGTGTGTGTGTGTGTGTGTGTGTGTGTGCGTGTGTGTGTGTGTGAGGGGGGTTGTCACGGTCTTTTGCTAAACCGAGATTCGAAGTTAGCGTGTGGATGCGAACAAGCGGCTTTTAACTAAACGTGTCCGCAGAAACATGTCCAGACGGCGCTCACGCGATAGCGCTTATAGGTCTATTTTACTTAATTTCTCTTCGTCTCAATCACTTTTCGTCGAGACGAATCGCGATATAGTCAAAAAGTTTTGTTGACCAGCCCCCAAAGCTTTGTTGGCAACCAGTGGAACCGAGTCGTCGTCCTAATAAAAAAGCGACAGACGCGCCATCACTACTCTAACCAGAGACGTTATTTCGAAAAGGCATCATTTGATGGAAACAAGCGCGACGAAGTGGATTTGGCACGCAAGTGCGGACGCAAGCAGCTTCATTGTCCTTTTAAAACTGTCCAGTCATTGCCATATAGAATTTAGGGTTTCTGCATGGGGTTTAGTGCGCGAAAAACAAAGCCCATTTTAGCCTATTTCATGAATGTCACTGTGTGCCTTTTGTAGGAGCTGCCTCCTTAATCAGCATTTTGTTATGCAAGTCGAGTCAAAGTATAGAGCTGGATCTGAATTTAGAAACGCTACTACTAGAACACTTCGGGCGAGTACGTGGATCAACGTTTGTTTAATTTCTCTCTTGTGGATGACAACGCGCCACATGCGATTTTTCTTACTTGAGAAAGGCAAAACATTAATTCTTTTAAGAAAGTACGCAGAGAACTTAAAGGTTATATATAAAGTATATGCATACGTACTCACCAGTGGTGCGATTGACGTTAGAAGTTTGTCGCAGATAATGGTAGGCTGTGCGATTCATCTGCGCAACCGATGGGATTTGCAGCCCAAGTTGGCTGCTTCTTGTAAACAGGAATAACCACACGTAATGTGGTTATTGTAGCCTTCTAGTTTACAACTCAGCTTTCGTTGTGGCAGAAGGGCTGCGCATGTTCGGCTTCAAATGGCCTTTTCAATGAAAGCGTAAGAGATCATCCACATCCCACTGACGAAATGTAGTTTGCTCGTCAAGGGCCTGATGATGCATGCGTAATTTTTCTTTTGCGAACTACTATAAAGCAGAATCTAGAGTTAAAATATGCCTACGGCTACAAGACAAAATAAAACCGTGCTGTATTTTCAAGGCAGAACCTAATATGGGTGGATCTAGGCGAAAAAAGTTTCGGGGGAACCCCAAGCTCAGTTTTTAAGTGCTTGTTGACGTGATAGCTGAGCTACCAGCCTAAGTGCAAATCCTCCCTTCAACCAAGCTTTATAAACATGAATGTGTGGCTTAGTGGTAACTCAAATGCATGGCTGATATCTGTAAAAAATATCACTCATTGGCCAACGTAACGTCACTCATCTCCACGTAAAGGCAGTTCCCGGCCATTTCATATCTAAGCTAACGCCTACCAGCCTTATGCTCTTGATTTATCGTACAAAAAGGCTGCACCTGCTGTTCTGTTAGCAGGCCTTCGATGCCGGTGCGTTGAACGTGTTACCCAAGACGTTTAGTGCGGTGTAACATGTGTAATTACTACTGGAGCCCCCTCTGCACTTTGGAGTTGAAAGTGTCAATCATTTTTTTATTTATTGATTTTATTACGCACACTCTCATACACGCGACCACGCACCCACACACACACGCACATTTGTAAACACACGCAGCCCCACCGAGTCTCAAGGTAGAATGCGCATGCCCCCGAGCTCAATCCAGGCGACCGCGCGAGCGTCGCGAACTGGCGGAGAGCAGACGGAGTGTTGTTAGCAATGCACATCGTCTGCTAGCCGGAACCCGCTCAAGTGGAATCGCTTTCATCATTACGCGTACGCCAACCTGCATCTTTTTTTTAAGATAACACTAAATGATTATTTTTATTTTCACAACGTTTTGAGTGCATCAAGCGTCGTTTACACTAAATCAGCTGTTTTCAGAGCGGAAATTGACTGTTTTTGCGGCTTTGAAGTTTTCCGCTCAGCACGATATTACAAGAAGCATGGGTTGAATAGTGAGCAACAGACAAATCCGGACAAGTTTCCTCATCGTGATTGTGCAACAGCTGGGTGTGCACCGCCCACAGGAACGTGAAACGCAATCGACCACATATTATGCAAATTATAAAAGCGCAGTTAAAGCAGAACAATGGCATGTACAAAAATATGCACCAAGCACTGGTTATACGATAGAAAGCAGAATAATACACAAGGCCCCAAAACAAATAAATATGCACAAAGTTTTTAACCCCCTGAAATAAAATCAATGCACACAACGATACCGTAAAGGCTCAAATTAGCAAATAATACAAAAAGTCGTTGTTCTAAACTTGTGAGAAATGTAGTTGATGTTGGTTTAGAAATGGTGCTGCTCTTCAGGTGATTCCTGTCGACCATTGATGGAAAAGAATTAATATTTGAAAGTGTTGTCAAGCGAGGAAAGTGAAGTTACGCCCTTGGCAAGTAGCATATTCGGAGGAAAAAGATATGCTTTTAGTTATGGTAATCCTGTAATGGCCATTAATTAAATAATATGAAAACTTCAGTCGTGAGCAACAATTTCTTTCTGTTAAGTAGAGCATAAAAAGTCTGATTCATATTGGAGTCACCTCTGTATGGTGTAGTCTCTGCCCTGAGAGATTGAGACCTTGTCAGCTTGCCGCATGGTCCAATGTTTCATCCCTTTGAGACGTAAGGTATCCTCCTTTCCTTTCCTAATCTAGCCATGTGAATCATAAGGCACGCCACCTATCACACTCCTACACCAGGAAAACGTTGCCGCCTGCTCAATGCGCAGCTTGCAACATGTCAGCCGATGCTCCAGGGCAAGATGTTTTGAGCAGCTATTGCCAGCATTGATCGTCAAGCTTCAGCTTGAAAATATTTCTAAGATTTGAAGCCATGGTATTGGGTATCGGGGTGTGAAGTGTCAAATGAAATTGCATTATGCCCCTTCCTTAATATTGGTCTGACGCTGGAAGAGCACTCCTGAGATGGTATTACGGACCACTCTGAAATTGACAGATATTCTACTATGACGGATAACATTGGGCGCCGCCGCAACCTTGAAACGTTGTGTCAAGGGATGCTGCTATTCCGCCAAGGAAGCGAAAAAGCGGTGTCGTTGCACATGTAAATATGCCCACGGTTTTAGTCTGTTTCTGTACAGAGCGATGAGCCGGTCTATATAGGCAAGAGCGAAAATATTTGCGGCGTCCGCGCTGCAGTGTTGGCTGCACAGTGCTGCAGTGTTGCAGTGGCAGCGACGATGAGAGCAACGACGAAGGGTAGTGTGCGTGAATGCATTCTGCTTGTCCGGCGTCTGTTTCACAGTACGTCTGTTTCACTGTGGGCCCTGTAGAGGGCCCTTTGTATGTCGTTGCCTGATAAGGTGTCGGCGGTATTTTAATATGCGCAAAGCAACTTTTCGGGACTGAAAAAGCCGTCCGCTTCCTACGCTGCTGACATACAGGTGGGCATGAAATATTTTTGTCTTATTCATGCGGTACAACAACAGTGATATCTTCGCCGTGACAGCTTCTTGCCATAACGTTTTCTCAATATCACACACAGGTTTGCGCACTTTCCTCATCCACTCTGCGGCGGAGGTGATCTGAATTGGAATTTTGAACAGGTCGACCTTCTTTTCAATTGAATATAGACGTTTGAACCCGCTTGTGTTGATGCACATTGTAGCCAAGCACCCACTCATCGAGCCTGTCTGTAGCGGCCGATAAACTGGAGGCAACCCCAGTAGGCCAGCTTAATTCGAGCGGCTCGCGCATCGAGACATGACTAGCCGAGATCGCCCTGAATCACTCCGTTGGCTATTACGCCGTGGCACCGAGCCACAGTGCAGACAATTTCTCGCTGGTGCCGATTTAACAACCCTCATATGTCTCACGGAAGACAGACAACTACATTGGAGAAGGTAACTCCTGGAACATGGAACATCTTCCAGAGGACACGGACCATCACAAGTCAGGTAAAGCTCCGTAAGCATGGGCGGCGAAGTATTCAATGCGCTTGACGGGCCAATTTTCTACACTGAAAGCATGCATATGGTATTGGTCATGTTGTTCACAAACTTTAGGCATACTCTCAAAGGTTCCCGGAGAAGACAGATTCAGGTCATCTCTGCTGCAAGCTATTTGTATAGCAATTGATATTCGGGTATTGATATTGATAGGTCTAGCAGCTTACCGGTATCGAACAAGAGGAAAGTATACGAGAGTTGCTTCTGACCTGTACTTACCTATGGGGTTGAAACGTGGAGGCTAACAAAGTGGGTTCTGCTTAAGTTGAGGACAACGCGGAGGGCTATGGAAAGAAAAATAGGAGGGGTAACGTTAAGAGATAGGAAATGTGCAGAGGGGTTTAGAGTAATAACTTAAGTCAGTGACATTCTAATGGCAGTCAAAAAGAAGAAATGGGCATGGGCAGAACATGCAGCGAGAAGAAATAATAACCGATAATAACCTAAGAAATAATTAGGGCAACAAACTGGATTCCAAGGGAAGAAAAGCGTAGTCGAGGGCAGTAGAAAGTTAGGTGAACAGATGAGGTTAAGCAGTTCGCAGGGGTCAAGTGGATGCAGCTCGCACAGGACCGGGTTAATTGCAGGAAGATGGGAGAGGCTTTTGCCCTGCAGTGGGTCTAGTCAGGCTGAACATGATGATGATGATGATGTTGAATATAGGGTGTTGGCATGAAACCTCAGTGCAGTGAACTGTATGTGGTAGACATCTAGCAAGGATATCACATTTTGGGTGTGTTCAGCGGACGCTATCAGGTTGCCCGTAAATGTCAAAGCAGGGCGTCGATTTCATTGTTGGTGTACTTTAAACCAACTAGCTGGTCCGACTGAACCAGCTTACGCACTATAAGCCACGTACATGAGGCACGTGGATGGATGGATGTTTGGATGGATGGATGGATGGATGGATGGATGGATGGATGGATGGATGGATGGATGGATGGATGGATGGATGGATGGATGGATGGATGGACGGACGGACGGATGGATGGATGGATGGATGGATGGATGGATGGATGGATGGATGGATGGATGGATGGATGGATGGATGGATGGATGGATGGATGGATGGATGGACGGACGGACGGACGGACAGATGGATGGATGGATGGATGGATGGATGGATGGATGGATGGATGGATGGATGGATGGATGGATGGATGGATGGATGGAAGGATGGACGGATGGATGGATTGACGGATGGATGGATGGAGGAGGTAGGTAGGTAGGTATTTACGTATGTATGTACAGGTGCAGTCAAAAGTAATGGAAGGTCCGACAGCGTGGCAAACTGTGTCGCCGCGCTTTCTAACGACGGCTCTGGTAAATGATTAGCTCCGTCGTCAGGAAGCGGCGCGTGCTATCAGCAGAATTTTATCTGCAGCGTAACAGTGGTCACTTTCAGCTGCTGGAGCGGATGCTTGTTGCTTTCCACATGCGACGCCAAGGATTTTTCAGGCGCTACTTGCGACGTGTTCCAAAAGTGATATCGCGCCGTTTCAAAATGTCGGCAGCTGAAGCATGCGGCCATGGGCATACTACCTGGTAGCGAGCACTGCCACGACTGTTACGCCCGAGGCCACTGTTGCGACCGTGCATGGTCCACGCTTGCACGCTATATTGTGCGCCTGTGGGTATGGTATTGATATGTGCTGTTGGTGCAAGGGCTCTAAGTGAGCTTGTTCACATGAATCTTTTTGTGTGAGCATGCTTTGCTTTGTTGTGACCCTACAACTGCCAAGTTAGCCCTGTCAAGGGAACATCAAGAAAAATACAAACAAACGTCGCCCTGTGAGAAATGGCCGGAAGTGCTTTTATTCAACTGTTTAACCTTCCCGTCGAGGGGCGCTATTGTCACGTGAGGAATGCCTATTGTCCAAAGGAGACGATCGGAGTGACACGTCCGCTTACGTACAGGAAAAGAAAGGAGCATGAGGATTATGGCCATTAGAGGATTTCCCGTGAATGCAGGAAAGAGTTGCAATTGCCGGAAAGGGACAATGCTGGGAGCAGTATTCGTGGCGCGCACGTACACGTGGGTTTCTGAGAAGGAAATCCACTTGCCGGAACCAACATAGCGGATCTTGGCAGAAGAATCGAAATTTACCTCCTCGCCGTTCCCAAGCTCTACCCGACAACAAGTGACCTCGCCCGACGAAACAATACTGGACCCGTCAGTGCATCAGACCATCAGTGCAGTGATGTGTTCGATTGGTTGCCGATATCTGAGGGGTATGGCCTGGGACTGATTGGTCAGCATCTTCAGAGAGGAGCTGGACATTGGGGGATTTAAGGACGTTGCAGAGCACGAAATGAAGCTCTGAGCCCTGGGTAAATGGCTCATCCAGATGCTTCTGGCTATGAACTCTTCACGCTTGCCATTTTGCTGATATACCCGTTTTTTCATGTAAATAAGTTTTCTCAAAGTGCCAAAAACCTGTTTATATATATTTTACCAACTTCGAAGATTCAATCCTTCATCTACCCGGAGTCTCTGCACGCAACCAAGTGAAGGCCGGGTCGACTTAGTGAGTCCCAGCGTCACGACAACTGGTGACCAGCGTTGCGATCTGAATCTACAAGCCACAACATCTGGTGATTGGAGGTGGATCAGATTATACAAGCCACAACATCTGGTGATCGGAGGTGGCATCTGAAGCTACAAGCCTCAACATCTGGTGATCGGAGGCGGCATCTCAAGCAACAAGCAGGAGCAACAATCGGCCAACAAGAGAGCAGCTCGGAGCGGAAATCGAGCTTTGTCGGCAGTTCGACGGCAAGAGGGTTGAACGTCATTCTCAGAGTGCTCGCTGTCTTTCTGGGTGTCACGCTGCGTGGGTTATCCCACCGCTGCCACCATGTGGTAGACATATCCGGTATAAAAAATCAAAACTGTTTATTTATACATCAGGTAATGGCGCCCGTTTTAGATCTGCTTGGCGCGGTCGCCCACGCCGGGGTCTCCCGGCGGACCGCCTGGTTAGCTTGCCGCTTGAGGCGCTGTCGTCAGTGGTGCCCACAACAGGATGCTTATACCAAAACATTTTAGCCATGTCCTAAATAGCCGCAGGTGAAGCCCCCAGAAATGAAAATATGCACGTACTGTTTACTTTCACTAGGCTCAACCCCGCCATTGCACAGTGGTTCATTATAAAGGCGCCCAAGTATTCTTGGTAAATGTTTCTTCATACAACTTCAATAAAATTCAAAAAAACCGCTATATGCTTGTGGGTAAGAAAAAATGTCATCAAAATAAGCTAAAATAAGCGGATGATGTTATCAAAGATAGCTCTGCGTATTACTCTACTGGTGGCTCAGTGATTAAAGTATTCTTCTGCACAAACAGGGTGACCTAGGTTTAAACCTCGCAGCAGCAGCCGCATTGTTTTTATCTACAATCGCAATGAGGACGCACATCGTGTTATGTTCGATATCGGATGCATTTTTGTCTTCTGTTTATTGTATAGATAGCCCTACAAATTGGCTCGCGATTTCAGAACATAAACAAACTTTCTGACAACTTCTGGGCTGTAAGACTAGGCTAAGCAGAAACAAATGGCCGTGAGGGCATGCATAGCGCAATTCTATGGCGCAATGGTAGCAGGAGACTTTATAGTGACAATGGCTTGGAAGTGACAAGCCTTCGTGACGCTTCTCATTATGATAGATCAGATCAGCGCATAACTAAAGTTGTGATTTCGCGTTACAGTTGTGAGATCATGTAATAAACCTTTTTTTTTTCTGGAGATAAACTACTCCCTCATGTTCTATTCATTGTCAACGAAAATACAGCGCTTAACCTTGTGAACCATTTCAGATGTTTGCAGCATTACTAAAACACTTATTATAGAGAGTATGGAACCATGAGCAGCTCTAAAAGGTACAATTTGAGCGTGAGCAGGCAAAATTGGAGAATATGGAGCAAATAATAGCTAATATGGGCTATGATGGAGCTTGAGCAACTCTGGCTGCAGTAATGGTCCTTTCCTGCTAGCATAGTATTCACTTTGCAGCCTCATCATTTCGTTCCTTCAACATTTTTTACAGTAGTACAGTGCTGAAGGCAGATATAGCCAAAAATCCACATTAACAAATTGGCTTGTGCATTGCAGCCTCTTTACGCAGTTGTTACCGTAAAAATGTAACAAAGAAGTTAAGAACAATTAAATTTGGGACACATCACCTGAATAATATATTCCCAATAACAGTAACATCATCACAATCATATTTATTATGTGCTTGATTGATAAGCTGCAGTAATTGTCATTGTGAATTATTTCAATAAAGTTTGAAGCTTTGAAATTTATTGAGTTAAATTTAACGACTGAGGGATTGCACTTCTGCAGAAAACGTGCAGACAGGAAGTGATCATGCATACTCTTTGCTGCAGAAAGCGAAAAGTTTATTCTTATCAAGTGAACAAAACCTATCATTTGTAACGCAAGTTTAATGCCAACATTATTCATCTTGTTCTATTCTAGTATGAGGGTCCCGCTATTTAGAGCGTTGGCTCAAATTACATTGGACAACCTGTATATGAAAATATCCTTTACTTCAGGATGATAACTGAAGTGTGCAAGAAAAATAGGGCCACTTTTCATAACAATTGTCACAATTTCTTTTTGAATGTCTTAAACCGGAGCTCTCTACTCCGGTGTCTCATTGCCCATGTGTTGCTGTGAGCTACAAAGGAGCAAATCAGTCTTTGGAACACTCTTTTTCACTTTCAAAATTAGTAATTCACTTACTTATTTGGCCTCGACATTAACTGAAGGTTGTAACTTCGCTCTCTACGAGATAAAAATTCGAGGGGATGGTCGCTTGGGGTTATAAATCGGATTTCAAGGGAAAGAAAGCGTAGCAGGGGAGGCATAAAGTTCGGCGGGTGGATCAGGTTCCGAATTTCGCTGGGGTAAAGTATGTTCAGTTAGCACGGGACCGGCTTACTTGGAGGAAAAAAAAGGGGAGGCTTTATCCCTGCGTTGGGTATAGTCACGCTGATTATGCAATGTTTTCAAACCGCTACTGATTTTGCATTCTATCGATTAATTAACCTGATAATGATATGTAGGCTATAAATAATGTTTGTGGCCTGTTTTTGTCCTCTTGTACACAGTTGTTTATTTTACTAGAATCAGGTGTCTGATGTGTTCTTGACATTGCAAAAGACATCCGGAGCACCACTTGATAACATCAGAGTCGAAAAGTAATCTCATATTTGATTTCTATTTCTCATCTTCCCTTTCAGCTAACATGGCTCATGACGAAAATCTCTCAGAGGACTCCGTGTTGAGTTGTTTCAAGTTATCAGGAGAAATGTTTACCCCTAACAAAGCTATGAGGCTATGATCTTATTTCAGTCAAGGGTATTATTTGATATGACAAAGTTTGCTTATAATATTTGTTGCAGCTACATATGGCCTGGGCAACAAAAACTGCACTTTAAACTGGTTTGTTGTTAGCATCGACATTATGTATTTAAACAGGTGCATTGCTTTAGAGCAGCTATAAAAAGAAACTAACTAAAAGTATTTTGTTTTCCCTTTTATAATCTGCATCCATGTCTCATTGCGAGAAAGTTTAATACCTTCGGTGTTTATGACACTCGAATGTCTTAGTCAAACCGCGATATCACTAATCATACTGGGCTACTAAATGAATCAATATTATGAATTACCATTGTAACAAAAAAACTGGTGATTAACAGCGAGTAGTCACATCTTGGTATAAAACTTATATGTATTGGCAGCAGACGCGTGTAGACAACCCCCGAGAAAATGACGGCCATAATGACAAAGCTTTGTTATATGCTTGTTGCTGAAATGAGTGAAATATAGTTCTGACAGGTCGACAGACTGTAATTTTTCAATGACCAATAACATCCAATTTTCTTCGATTACATATCTTCTGTTTTTTAAATGCAATTAAAAAGGCGAAAATCGACGGCAGCTGGCGCTTTTCCGTCGGTTATCGTCATCTCAACAGTATCACTAAAAAATACGTGCACCCTCTTCCCAGAATCGATGATGCCTTAGATTGCGTCCAAGGAGCTAAATACTTTTCTTCCATCGATTTATGGTCCGGTAATGGCAGATCGCAGCTGACGAGCAGAACCTTGAAAAAACAGCCTTTGTCACATCAGACGACTTGCACCCCTTTAAAGTCATGCCGTTTGGTCTCTGCAACGCACCGGCGCCCTTTAAATGAATTATGAACTCCCTTCTTCTCGGATTTATGCTACCATGACAACATCGTCGTCTTCTCGCCGACCTTTTCTTCGCACTTTGAACGCCTCACTAGTATTCTCAATGTTTTCCGTACAGCCGGCCTCCAGCTCAATTCTCAATGCCAGTTTGGTCGCAGCCAACTCACTATTATTGGACACATGGCTCACGCCTCCGGGAGTATCACCTGATCCGGCTCAAATTCGCGCCGTCAAAGACTTCCCGCGTCCCCAGTCTTGTCGGCCTCTGCTCTTACTTTCGCTGCTTTATCAAAATTTTGTCCGTATCGCTCGTCCTCTCATCGACCTACTTAAGAAAGGCCCCGCTTTCTCTTGGCGCCCTGACCAGAAGGGTGCGTTTTCAACGCTTATAAGCTTACTGACGTCTCCAACCCTCTTGGCTCATTTCGATCCCTCAGCTTCCACTTAAGTTCGAACAGATGCCTGCGGATATGGGATCGATGCAGTGGTGGCTCAACGCCAACTTGGCAATGACCGCGTCATTGCATATGCTAGCCGCCTTCTCTCCAACACCGACCGCTATTATTCGATTACTGATCGCGAGTGTGTCGCCCTTGTATGGGCTGTCGCTAAATAACTATCTTACGTATTCGGTCGTCCTTTCTCAGTTGTAACCGACCATTATATGGTTTGTTGGATGTCATCTCTGAGAGATCCCTCCGGCCGTCATGGTCGCTGGGCTTTCAGCCTTCAAGAATACTCCTACAACGTCGCCTACAAGTCGGGGTGCCTTCATCAAGATTCCGATTGTTTGTCTCGCTATCCAGTAGAGCCCGCTGATCTCGGTGACACAGAGGCACCCTCTTGTTTTGTTGTCTTCGCCCTCTCCATTCTCGCCAACACTGCAGCCGAGCAGCGCAACGACCCATCTTTAAGCGCCATCATTGAATTCCTCCTGTTTCCATGCCATAATATGCCATGTCACTAAATTACCTAACGCTTCATTTTTTTCGAGAAGTGGAATTTCAAGTTCAATATTATAATAATCAAGGAGCTACAGTTTTGCACTTCAAAGTTCTCGTACTTTTTTTTGTCGCCATGAGGGCAAGCTGGGAAAGGAACTTTCCACGTGCTTCGTGTGCGTTGCTTATATAGCGGGAGCTGGTTCAGTCAGCCGAACACGCCCTAAACGTTCTATGCTTGCTAGATATCTAACACGTGAAGATCACTGCACTGAGGCTTCATGCCAACTATCGAATATCAATTGCTATCCAACTAGCCGGCACCAGATATGACGTGAATCTGCCGTCTTCGGGAACCTGTGAGATTATGCTTAAGGGTTGGTGAACAAACTGACCAATACCATAGGCATGCTTTTAGTGTAGACCATTGGCCCGTCCAGCGCATTGCATACTTTGACGCTCATTCTTACGGCGCTTTAACTGACTTGTGATTGTGTCAGTCTTCTGGAAGATTGCCATGTTCCAGGCGTTACCTTCTCGAATGCAGTAGTCTGCCTCCCATTACAGACAAGAGGGTTGTTAAATCGGCACCAGCGAGAAATTAGCTTCACTGTGGCTGGATGCCACGGCGTAATAGCTAACGAAGCGATTCAGGGCGATCTCGGCTAGTCATCTCTTGATGCGCGAGACGTTTGAACCAAGCTGCCCTACTGGGGCTGCCTCCGTTTATCGGCCGCGACAGAAGGGCTCGAAGAGTGGGTACTTGGCTACACCGTACATCAGCACAAGCTGGTTCAGACGTCTATACTCAATTCAAAAGAAGGTCAACCTGTTCCAAATGCCAATTCAGACCCCCTCCACAATAGTGTGGACGAGGAAAATGCGCAAACGTGTGTGATATTGGGAAAGCGGTGCGGGGAGAACCTTCTCACAAATGCTACGCTGCTTAGTTTTACACGGACAAAGGAACTGGACAAACGCTGAGGTTAAATGCAATTGCGCTTAACCTCAGCGTTTGTCCAGTTCCTTTGTCCGTGTAAAACTAAGCAGCGCAGCATTTGTGAGATGTTCAAACTAGCTCAATCTCAAGCCCTTCTTAAAGGGGAGAAGCTGTCACGGCGAAGGTATCACTGCCAGTGTACCGCATGCATAAGGCAATAATTTTCCGTGCCCACTTGTATGTCAACAGCGTCGTAAGCGGACCGCTTTTCCAGTCCCAAGAAGTTGCTTTGTGCACAATAAAATACCGCCGACACCTTATCAGGCAACGGCATACAAGGGGCACTGTGCAAGGACCTACTGCGAACCAGACGCATTAGCACTTGATACTGCACTGCGCCAAGTTGGTTCTGCAGTCGATGAAGTGCGCCACCCTGGCCTATGCGCTGAGCTTCACGAAAATGGGGCGATAGCATGCGACAGACTTTGCATTAACCAAATAATGTCTGCAATACTGGAGTACCCGGGCTTAACGCAGGTACAAAAAAGCGAAAGGAATATAGTAACTCTGTGAGTGTATGCAGTATTTTGTTTTCTGTTTTGTGTTTTCTTCTGTGTATCATTTTGGCAGGTCACAACAACGTGACACCCCGTTCCAAAGGGTTACCAATACAAAACTCATCACCATCATGAAGCCACACAAATGGCGGCCTTACGTAAAACAATTCATTCCACCGCTAGTTCCTGCTTTTTATGCATCAACTGAAGTCAAGGTACTGTGTGGTGGTCCTACACGCTCAGAGAAATCTGATCGAAAGCTCTGTAATTGAGGTTCTGTTTATTTTTCTTCAGCAAACAGAAACAGTATATAGATCAAAGAGCACAGTGGGTTTAGTAAAGTATACTTTTATTGCTGCACTAAAGCACGTCTCACACAGAAACGCCTTACAACAAACACAGGAAAAAGCAACGTGGTAGAGCATAAACAACTAGCCATACTCCCTTTCATTCGTTTTGTAGCCTATATCGCCTTCGCCGCCTGCTTTTGACCTGGGCAAACGCGAAGCGCAACCACTCCCAGTATTCCAACTCACGCTGACGACTTCAGCCATCTGACGCACGCATTTGCTCGCCGTCAGTTATGACAGGCCGGCGATCTGCTCGTTGCCTACGGAGGTTTGAAATCCTCCTAGGGAAAAAAAAATCATAGCGCTCATGACACTGCATTATCGACAAAGCGGTCGACCTTTAGATTCGTCACATTTCATCGGCGAGTTCATCGCATGACCATTTCGCTTTCTCATTTTCAAATCGAAATGAGAGTTGGAACAAGTCGTCGGACAAGTAGAACGCTTTCTCGCACACCACCCTTCGTCGTTGCTCTCGTCGTCGCTGCCACTGCAGCACTGCAGCCAACACTGCAGTGCGGATGCCACAAACATTTTCGCTCTTAACAGTATAGACCGGCTCATCGTGCTGTGCAGAAAAAGTATAAAACAACGGGCATTTTACGTGTGCAACGGCATCGTTGTTTCGATTCTTGACAGAATTGACTTGACACAAAGTTTGAAGGTTCGTTTCGATTTCTTGACAGAATAGACTTGACACAATGTTTCAAGGTTCGGTTCAAAATGTCCGATCCAATAGGATCGGACATTTTAGAGCGCTGTGAACTATACAGTGATCCGTAATCTGTAATTTTACCTCAGGAGTGCTCTTCTAGCTTCAGATCAGTATGGACGAAGAGGTTTAATAAAACTTCATTCGGCACTTCATACCCCGATACCATGGTTTCAAATCTTAGAAACATTTTCAGGCTGAAGCTTGACGATCAATGTTAGCAATAGCTGTTCAAAACATCTTGCCCTGAACATCAGCTGACAGGTTGCAAGCTGCGTACTGAGCAGGTGGCAACGCCTTCCTGGTGTAGGAGTGTGATGGGTGGCGTGCCTTAAAATTTACACGGCTAGATTAGAAAAGGAAAGGAGGATACTTTACGTCTCAAAGTCTTGAAACATCGGAACATGCCACAAGCTAGCATGGTCTCAATCCCTCCGGGCAGAAACTACTCTATACACAGGAGACTCCAATATCAATCAGACATTTTATGCCATCCTTAACAGAAAGAAATCGTTGCTCACGACATATCAAATAATTAACTGCCATTACAAGACTGATATAACTAAAATCACATCTTTTTCTTCCGGCACCCCTACTCGCCAACGGCATAACTTCACAATGACCCCGTTTTCCTCGCTCAACAACACTTTCAGATATTCATTCTTCCCCCGCACAATAGTCGAATGGAATCACCTGAAGAACAGAACCCATTCTAAACCATCAATAACTACATTTCTCTCAAGCTTAAAATAACGATCTTAAGTATTATTTGCTAATTTGATTCTTTATGTAACTCTGTGCGTAATAATTTTGTTTTTCGGGTTAAAGGCTCTGTGCATATTTATGGGTTCCTAAGCCTTGTGTATTATTCTGCCAGTGATTAGTGCATTTTTTTTGTACATGCCATTGTTTTGTTTTCCCACTACTTTTACCACTCTGCTAAAATCACCGTGTGGGGATTGAAGTATCTAGAAATAAATAAAAGAACAAATAAATAAATAAAATATAAATGATGGACACTTTTACCTCCTTGGAGCAGAGGCGGCTCCAGTAGTAATTACGCATTTTACACCGCACTAAACGTATTGGGTAACACGTTTAACGCACCGGCATCAAAGGCCTGCTGACAGAAAAACAAACGCAGGCTTTTTTTACGAAACATCAGGAGCATGGCGCTGGTAGGCACTAGCTTACAAATGAAATGGCCGCGAACTGTGTGTACGTAAAGTTGCGTGACGCTACGCTAGCCAATGTGTGACATCCGTGATTGATATCCGCCGTGCATTTCAGTTACCACTAAGCCACGCAGGCATGTTCATACGGTTTGGTTGAAGCGGAGTTTTACGCTTAGGCTGGGAGCTCAGCCCATCGCGTCAACAAGCAAAAGGGAGCTTAGGCTTCCCCCAAAAATTGTTTCGCCTAGATCCACCCATATTCGGTAATGCCTTGAAGCACGGTTTTATTTTGTGTTGTAGCCGTAGGCATATCTCAACTCTTCAGGCCCTTGACGAGCGAACTACATTTCGTCAGTGAGATGTGGATGAGCTCTTACGCTTTCATTGGGAAGGCCTTACCATTTCAAATATAAGTTGCGCAGCCCTCCATTCACAACGAAACCTGAGCTGTAAACGAGCAGGCTACAAATGTTAGCTGTTCCTCTTATAACCACATTAGTTCGTGTTTTACAAATGTCACGTTACCACGTGTTAAAACGTGTGGTTATTCCTGTTTAGAAGCAGTCGGCCAAGTTGGGCTGCAAATCCCACCGGCTGCGCAGTTGAATCCCACCGCTCAGCACTATCTGCGCCAAACTTCTAACGTCGATCGCACCACTGGTGAGAACATAGGCATATATTTTGTGTATAACCTCTAAGTTCTCTGCTTACCTCTTAAATATAATTGATTTAAAGCCTTTCTCAAGTACAGAAAATCGCATGTGGCGCGTTGTCATCCACAAGAGAGAAATTAAAAAAGACTGATCCCCGTACCCGCTTCAAAGTGTTCTAGTTGTAGCATTACTAAATTGAGAACCAACTGTATAATTTTGGCTTGACTCCCATCACAGAATGCTGACCAAGAAGGCAGCTCCTACCAAAGGCACAAAGCGGCATTCATGAAATAGACTAAAAGAGGCTTCGTTGCTCGCGCCATAAACATCATGCAGAAACGCCACATTATAAATGGCTGTGACCGGAGAGCTTTAAAAAGACCATGCAGCTGTTTGTGCCTGCCTGCCAAATCGCACTTCATCGCGCTTGTTGCCACCAAATTCTGCCTTTTACCCATTCGAAATAACGTCTCTGGTTAGAGTAGTGGTGGCGCGTCTGTCGCTCGTTTATTAGGACAAAGGCTCGGTTCCACCGGTTGCCACCAAAGTTTTGGGTGTTGGTCAACAAACCTCTACACACAAGCACAGCAATTCGTCTCGACGAAATAGGGATTTTCGTTAAGACCGACGAAGAAATTTTCAGTGACATATGCCTACAGACGCTATCGCGTTAATACCGTCCTCGACATGTCTCTGCAGACACGTTTAGTTAAAAGCCGCTGGATCGCATCCGCATGCTAACTTCGCTACTCGGTTGCGCCTAAACACGTGACTCGTCGTTCACCTGATATTATTATGGGTACTGCTTGGTTCTTCTGAAAGCTATGAAAGATTCGATTGCTGGCAAATAATCGCTGAGCTATAAACCGAAGACGTGAATTCGAATACGAGCACCCTGCAGATGTGGTGTGCCGGGAAAAAGCACTTCTTAATAACCAAGAAAGCAAGCGTTTGAGACTGCAGCAGAAACGTAAGATGATAGAGAGGGTCATCTTCAGAGACAATGTACAAAGCATGTAAACGACAAACATGAGCCCCAATATTGATCTGCTGTTCCACAATTTTCTGCTTGGGTATGAACTAGACATTTCGAATGTCCAAAAGGTCGCTACCTAATTTAAAGCTTATAGGACAGCAATTGCTTTAATGCGCACAAAAGCCACAGCTTTACTAATTGTTAAAATACCTTGATCAATAAAACATTAAAAATCAAAAGTGTGTCTAACCAGGCTTAAACGATCTTGCGTTCCTTTTAATCAGGTTCAGTCGAGTTCGACCTTAAGCAATTATCTCAACTATAGCGAAATGCGTTATTATTACAGCATGAGTTGCACGTCCAAATCACAGCTCAACCCAGGCTTAACCTGATGATAGTAAAGCGTCTACATTCATAAGCATCGTAGGCGCAGCTATCCAGCAGCTATTGTTAACTCCATCCCTTAAACGTTGCCATTAGTTACTCGACCACAACATTATTTATTTATGTTTTAATCTCAGCTTTTGAGGGAATTGCAGATGGGAGTGCTTATGCATAAGAGTATATCATTGCCATATAGTCGTGACGTGGCATTTGGCGACAAATGACGAGGCTTTTAATTCACTAGAATAAACTCCTTATTGGGCTGACTTGGATTGACCGGGGGAAAATTCAGATGAAACGCAGAGTTCAAAAGCAACAGAAAAAGATCAGGCAACCTGCGAATTAAGAACTAAGGCTTAACGTAGACGCACTAACAAGATCAGCGAAGAAAAAGGTACTTGAGGCCAAAAAACACTTTACTGCTACTATGATCAGCAGCTTTTTCAAAGAATTGCCGACTAAATTTTATAACTGCATTAGCGATAAATATCGTGCTCAAGGGGGCTGTGTTGTCGACGAAAAAAAAAAAAGGTTGATTCTTTTAATGGCTATTTTCAATCAGATTTTACGGCCGACAATAGAGATGTTTAGTATAGCGTATGAAGGCTTTCGTATGACAAACGCCAGCAAGTTATGGGGCGTTACTTTGTGTGTTGCATCGACGCATTTAGTTGCCCGTACGAAAGCGCGAACGCAAACTACGGTGGCGACATCTAGATTTAAAATAAGAAAACGCATTCAGACTGTCTCTTTTTTTTTTTACTCGCAGGCCAAACTAGCCAAGTCGCACGGGAGCCAGTTTCTTTGCTGCGACAGTTTTGTTGTACTTCCTAACGTTGGTATTCATGCGTTGTCTACTTTTACCTTTTATTGCCGTCATGGTGCGTAACGGCCTCCTTTCGGCCCCGTACTGCCAAGCATATTTTTACGGATACACGCGTGTACGCAGGCAAGTCAAGGCGATCCACTTCATGGTATTGCCATGCCAACAAAGCAGCGCTACTCGTCAAGCTTCGGGACTGCGCTGCCGCCGTGCAAAATAAAAAAAACAGAGGTAATTATTCGCTACATATTTGTACTCAGTGCTACACGAGGTAAAGCGAAGACTCCGTGTGCCATTTATAGGCGGCAGCGCGCCTAAAAACGCGGTAACGAAGAGAATTTTACTCTGAAGCGGGCGGCCTAGACGTCGCCATCTTGTCAAAGCTGATCTCCCATCGTACGTGAGGGCCGGGCACGATAAACTCAAGTTTCGGCGTACGCTGGCCGATCGTACAAATGAGCTCGGTCTCGGGTATATTATAGCGCATGTGCAGTGCGTGTCACGATATTTTTGGCGTGCGCTATTCCTCTGCGTGTGTCTGTGTATGCTATACTAAAAGTCTCAAGTGGTGTTTTAGCAGGATTAGCGTGTCACAGTAATGACTCCATGCATCTTTTGGCACTCTCACCGTAAGTGTACCTAGAATTCTTTCTCTGTTACTAAATTTAGATACCCATAAAGAGCTACGGTCCAGATGGTATACCAGACTGTTTTATAAGGCGACATGCAGAACCAGTTAGTCAGTACTTCTTTCTCATATATTCCAAATCAATTCATATTAGACGGTGAATGGGACTACTTTCGCTACTTTGTATTCAGTTGGTAGGCATCTATTATGAATTGATTTGGAATATATGAGAAAGAAGTACTGACTAACTGGTTCTGCATATCGCCTTATAAAACAGTCTGGTATACCATCCGGACCGTAGCTCTTTTTGGGTATCTAAACTTAGTAACAGAGAAGGAATTCTAGGTTCGGTTATGGTGAGCCGAAGAATAGCAAACAGGAACTGAGGGTTAAAGGAGAAGGACGCGATCAGAATAGTAACGGCGATGATAGTCCCCCGTAAGACCTACAGCCTCCCGTACCGCAACGTCACCAGAACGGAATCAGAGAAAATTGATGCGCAGTTTCGGGAAGCTTATAAACTAGCACTCGGATTACCAAGTCATGCATCCATTGAGGCTGTTATGGCAACGGGCGTCTCGGCCACATACGAAGAACAGAAAGAAGCAATCCTGGTCTGCCAAGAACGCAGACTAAAACAAAGTCGGACTGGTAGACATCTACTGAACATCATGGGACGACCCATCGACGAGAAAACTAACCCCCTAAGAGAAACACTCACTCCCGGAAGCAGAGCTGAATACCAGGTCCTTCCAATTTCCAAAAACATGGACCCCCTACACAACAGCGAAAGACGAAAAGCGAGATGTCGCCACATACAAAACAACGTCGTCAGAAAGAATTGCGACATACTCTACGTAGACGCCAGTCCATATCTGCGGAGAAAAGCGGCGGTAACCACCACAGTTGACCACACCGGAAGTGAGGTGACCAGCTCATCGATCAAGACCAATAACTAGATAGAAGATACAGAGGAAGTTGAAATCGTCCTTGCAGTTAAACATGCCAGCAGCAAAAGCAGAAAACACAAAATACTGAGCGATTCCTAAAAGGCCTGTCGTGCCTTCGTCCTGGGGCGCCTATGCGAACAGGCACACCGAATAATGAAGCAGGAAAAAAAGACGGGAAACATGAAGACAATCATGTGGATACCGGCAAACGAAGGAATCGACGGCAACGAGGCCGTCGACAGGATAGGCCGAGGGCATACTTTCCGGGCACATGCGTCAGCTACCCCAGAGCCTTCAACCCCTCTCACATACGCGGAACTAATACAGTACTTCAAATTAGAAAGAAAACGATACGCGGAACCGCACAAAGACCTCAGCAGACAGCAGGCAGTAACCTGGAGGAACATAGAGGCTAGGACATTCCCAAACCTAGCAAAGTACCACAAGATCTGTCCCGAAAAATTCAAAAATAACACTTGCACTGCATGCGGTGAAGCCTCGGACATCCTTCACATGATATGGAACTGCAAAGCGCAATTAGAAAAATATAAAGCTCGAGCGCTCAGCCAAGCGGAGTGGGAGGAAGAGCAGGTCCACACGGGTGTCTCTGAGCAGCGCATTCTGCTCACCAGGGCCCGGGAAACAGCCCAGGCCAATGGTATCCTGGACTGAGGAAACCACCCACGCTATTCCGTTAAACAATTAAAGTTTACTCTCTCTCTCTCTTTCACATGCCATTGTTCGAACATGTCAGAGCACATCATATTAAAACTGCTTGAAGAGCATGCCCAGGTCTATAACATGACACATACCAACCAGCACGGGTTCATAAGTAGCCTACTATTACACAACTTGTCGAACTGTTTCATGTCTTCGCACAGGGAATTAACAACCAATGTCAAATAGATGTAATATTTTAAGACTATTCGAAGGCTTTCGACCGCGTGTCACACGCTAAATTGCGTGTCACAGGCTAAATTGCTCTTTAAGCTTAAATGTGCACTTGGGCATGGACCTGTTATCAGATGGAGAGACGACCACTTCTCCGAACGCCGGCAGTTTGTGCAGTATATATGCAGCCCAAGTTTCTCATACCTTTTCGGTTGAATATGGCGTTCCGCGGGGTTCTGTGCTGGCACCAGTCTTATAATTTATAAATGACATAGCACACCAAGGGCCCTATTTTCGACAATTCTCCCTTTTGTTCAAATTGTGATGTACGCGTGACGTGTGCAGTAGGACGGTGCCAGGTTACGTAAGCACACAATCGGTTTACGCATTCTGAATAAAAAGGGAAATGAAGTGACAGAAAAAAGCGCGCTGTCATGAGCTACTATATAGACCTCCTTCATGTTTGCAAACAAACAAGACGATCGAGGTGGCGCTGCTCTCGTCAAGGATAACACGGTGGGCAAAAATTTCTACCGCGGCCGCGGCACTGCGGCCACGCTAGTCAAGGCCGTGTTATTGTGATTTGTAGGCGCCTTCTTGGCAGACGAAATGGTTATGTGATAGTATTTCGTGAGCCTCACCGGTGAGAATAGAAGCGATACATTGAAAAACTCTACGTACACAGCGTGCAGTGTACGGACCCGCACACCGTACCGATGGAGATTAGGTTCAAGGCGCACGAGAGAAGCGTTGCTGCCAGCCAGGGAAAATGAGCGACGTTGACATCAATTTGCGGTTTTTTCCAAAACAATTAAGCGCGGTACGCATCGATAATTACAAAGCTTCGTATGCTTACAACTATTTTGAGTCGAGTAAGCAGACGGTGATTTTTCTCGCTCATAAATAGCGCGCGCAAACCGCGTCCGCTCGAAGCATTATTTCGTTATCGGATGACTCTTCACACCGAGCGCCAAATGACCGTTCTTGGTAAGCACGAAGCACCTCGCTAGCGTCGAGCGGATGTATGGTTAAGATGATTTAGGTCAGCATGGCAAAAGCAGCCTTGACACTGCACGGATTTGCGTAATATTTCGTTATTCGTTGAACTCACAACGCTGCGCGTCTGTTATATCTGCTCTGTTCGTGGGCGGCTGTCGTCGTAAATGGTAGCAATTTTATCACGGGTAGCCACGCTTATAGCTTGCGTTATAATTAAGAGCTGCAATTGTCAATGTAGTTTCGTTGGTTCCATTAAAAACGGCGGCCCAGAAAAATGGTCCCGGATAAAACGTCCCCAAATAGATGCAATCAAACTCACTGCAAAGTCGAGCTTTCGCTTTTCCTGGTGCTTGGCTTATCAGCGATGAATTCCGCTGATTCTAATCAACTTTTACTGTTTTTATCTTACATCTGTGCTTATGGTTTCAGCATGAACATTATTTACATTTTGAACCCCGCCGTTTTATTTCTTTTTTTTTCACGTTCTGTATTTTTTTTTACTAAAGGCCTAGACTGAGCTTCTTCGTGTCTAGCCGCAGTATTGTAAGTATTGTATGCTGCAGGACTTTTTTTCTACCCGTCCGCTGAAAATATGCAAAACGTTGTACTGATGCCGTGCGTTCGCAAAAAAAAAAAAAAAAGAAAACTTATGGCACCGACATTTGTGCGGCCGAGAACAAGCACGTCTATCGAATGTGAAGTATTAGTCAGGTGTTTAGACCAGCTTGGAAACTGGGAACTACGCACTGCATAATACTCGCTGGATGTTATATAGTGGTGCGGGTCTTTTTTTTTTTTTCGCAATGTTTTCTCGCCAAGCCTTCTACAGTTCCTGTAAACGTGAAAAGCACCCAGAGGATCTAGTTCCCAAACGATGGTTACATCTATACCTAAAAAAAAAAGCCTTCCAATAAGATGTTCAATTTTTCGCGGAAAGAGTTCCGGGCAGATATTGCAGTCAATTTCTTCTAGGAACTTTTTTTTAGGGGCCGCTTCCTGAGGCGACCTTTCTGGACGAATTTTCTGGGGCCGTATATTCCAGGAACCTTTTTTCGGGGCTGTATCTTCTAGGGACATCTTCCCTAGGGTTGTTTTTACCTTCACCCGTGGTAAAGGTAAAAAATTAGCAAACGGCGAAGCCGCATGCATATTAAATCAAAACTTTAAATGTGAAACACATAACACGTGCCAAGCACACATGTGCCGTGTACATGAAACATATATTCCATAATTAAAATAGAAGCTGTGAGCATTTTTGCTTGCGTTTCTCATCGTGGAAACCCTGTTCAATTCATTAACATCTGAGTGCATAGTGAAAGGCAAAAAAGGCAGTGTTTAGGGCCGACGTTTAAGACTGTCTTTGGTGACGTAATGGCAATGTGAATCATCCCGTGGGCGAGATAAAATTTCATATATCGCGCCATGTAACAACGCTATTCCTACGTTCTTTGGCGAGGTGTTTCATCCTTCCCTGCCAATGCTAATATAGTAATTTTTTGTTTTCTGCGTAATTAATTTCACTCTTGCGGACTACTTATTGACTGGCACTGGCACAGGCTTTTGCATCTTAATGGTGCGTTTTAGATAGTAAAGGTGATATTTACTGAATAAAAGTATCATTAGCAGTTATAAGTTGTAATTGTGATCAGTTTTGTTGGTTGTAATTGTTTTTTGCATGAAGCTGTAATACATTTGGAATCAGTGCCTCGTATAGCGCGCCACCTTATTTATATGTAGATTAGTGAGCGTGGACAGGCAGCGTAATAATAAGATTAGGCCGACCTGTCTGGCGTCTTGCATAAAAACATCTATGGATTCTTTTATTTGCGAGAAAGTGAATGGATTGTAGTTAGGTGTTGGTTGAATATGTGACCTCCTAATTTAACAAAAAGCCCACTTCCAAGTGCATTATATATTTTAATAAATTATTCAGACCTGTTATTTTCTCTGAGTACTCTTTCTGTTCCTCCATGAGCGAAAAAGCCATATAATACTGGGGCACATTTTTTATTTATTTATGTATTTACTTATTTATTTATTTATTTATTTATTTATTTATTTATTTATTTATTTATTTATTTATTTATTTATTTATTTATTTATTTATTTATTTATTTATTTGGCGTATACTGTCAATCCCCGCAGGGGACTGTTCTGGAGTGGGTTCATATATAAGAGGTATACAAGAGTAAATTCAAATAAGCTTAACCAGTATATCATCGTGACAAGCAGGAACTGCACAATCAGGTATAAAATGAAAGAGTTGCGAAAGCATTTGGTGTTGGCGTGAACATCAAGAAAAATATTTACACAATGACCGTCAAATTGCGCTTTTGTGTAACGGCGATCCAGTACCTTTAGGAACAGATGAACCGCATATGGTGCCATCATCGTTTGCAGAATTTACTATATTTTGTTTATTCAAGCTGGCCCTTTCGAGTGCATATAGAGGCAGTCGTTCTAGAACTGAATTTATTCAGCTTATATAAACATCAAGAATACAGCCAGTATGCAATGGAAACAAATTTCCTTATAAGCAAGAAAAGAAAACACAAAATCCTGAGAAAGATCTACAAACAGGCATAAACTTTTGTTTCTTGACCGCAGCGACTCCCTAGTGAGCCTAACAAAATTTTCCAGCCTATCCGGCGATGTTACAAAGCTGTCCAGCGCGTTCCATTCACGCACAGCTCGAGGGAAAAAAGAATAATAATAAACATTGTTGATGGAAGAGTACTCTTCGAGTGTATAGTCATGCTTCTGCCGTGTTGCTCTAGAACGGCTGAAGTTGACTTAAGTGACAGGATATATTTTCAGTGCATAATGAACCAGTATTTCTTAGAATTTGAGTCTATATGCCTGGGTAGCGCGGCTTGATAGTGCGGTCAGGCCAGCGCCTGAAAGCAGCTCCTTGGGAGAGTCGGTACGCCGATAATTGCAGATAAAGCGACCCGCTTTCGGTTGCACCGAATCGAGCGTGAGTATATCTCTCCGTAAAACGGGTAACACGGGATGTTCGCATATTCTAGAATCGGACGGATGAGAGCCTTGTATGCGAGCAGTTTGATTTCTTGAGTGGAGTGACATAAGACACGTTTTAGAAATAGTCTCTTTATTGTTTTTTGGTGATATGTTGCACATGAGCATTGGAACTGAAGGCTTGAGTAATCGTTACACCCAGGTATATTTCTTTTCGGTTAGAGTGTCAAAAAAGACTTTGCCGCAGCCATAAAGAAGCTAAGCTTCGGCGTTTTTTGTTAGTGAAATGGAAACAGTTTTTTACAAAGTGATAAACATTGCCTGCTCTTCGGGAGTGTTTATTTGCTATTTAAGCACGTCTGCGAACAATCGTATGTTGAAGTGCACTTGGGGCCCTATTTTCGACACACATGGCCACCGTTCGGCGCCATGTTGTTTGTCTGATTGGTTGTCAGAAAGGTCACGTGTTTCAAATTTGTGGCATGAAATTGCGGTCTGTCGAAACGGCTTTTTGCGGTGACGTGAAAATTACGTGAACGTGAAAACTGATTTTTAACGGCGCTATTCATAATGTCTGGGTGGTATATATAAGTAACTGTGGAGGAAAAAGAAAGGTATATATGATAGAAATGGAACCTCGTACGCTTGTATTACGAATGGGCTGGAATGAACTGCCCACTGTCAAGAGCCGACTCCTGAAATCTGATTGGCTTACGTCGTCGTCAAACTGACGCTTCATTACGTAAAAAATTTTCTGCCATTGATCAAAATTACTAAAGTGGGGCGCCGCATTTCGAACCAATTGAGGCGGCCGCGAAAAATACATGGCGAATTCGGTGTGCAGTTTAGGCGGCTGTTAGCTCACCGCAGTTTGGGAGACAATTTGGTGGGTGGTGAAGTAAGCTGGCACATCTTGTTGTAATTGCAGAAAGCACTCAAACGATATCATAGGGGAACGTTTCAGCTGTGTTATCTTATAGAGGATTAATAATGAAGACGCAGATTTACTGCCGCAGGAGGGTCGTAGCTACCCTCCGGTTGCAAATGCTTTGCTCTCACAGTGAAACCATCGATCCGCGCCGTCGTTGCCAAGCGCAGAAAAGCGGGCCGCTAACTCAAGCGGTTGATCTGCGCGAGACGAGGAATTTCAGAGAGGAACAGAAGGGAAAGATGGGCGAGTTTTAAGTTCTTCATAATGGTTTTGTGGGCGCTCTTTAACACAGAGACAAACCAAAGAAGAGGAATAAAGGCGCCAGTCCCGTGTTTTCTTCTTTTTGTCTCTGTGTTATACAGCGCCCACCAAACCGTCATGAATGTCAGAGAGAATCGCGATACTTTCTAATTACCTGTCTGGTCAGTTCGTGAGTACAACCTGAGGGGTTATGTGGTTCGATGGATGTGCAGGAACGTCGCGCGAGAGGCAGCGAGGGATCACCAAAGACAGTCTTAAACGTCGGCCCTAAATACTGCCATTTTGTCTTGCACTATGCACTCATGTGTTATTGAATTGAACGGCCTTTCCACGATGAAAAAGGCAATCAAAAATACTCACACCTTCTATTTTAATAACGGAATGCATGTTTCATTAAGAAGTGCTTGGGACTGGTCTAGTTGGAACATCTTTTCATAAATGCTGTGCTGCTGAGTTCGACACGTACAATGGAATTGATGATCTCAGCGTTTTTCCAATTCCTTTATCCGTGTCCAACTAAGCAGCGCAGCCTTTATGAAAAGTATGTTTCATGTACATGGCACATGTTTGCTTGCGCCATGTGATGGGTTTCATATTATGCATGCGGGATCACCATTTGCTTATTTTTGAGAACAAATAAGTACTCCGGAGTACTTGTGACGGTACGCTCTAATCATATGATGTAGTTGAGTGACATTTTGTGTTGATTGCTTTTTTAATACACCCGGAAAATAATCTCCTTTTATTGATTTGCATTCTACTCTTTCGATCCACAGTAAGGAATACGCGCGCGCGGCACCGCCCTAGCTTACATAACATGATTGCTTCAGTCACCTTTCGCTTTCTTTCCTTATTGACCGTTTATCCCCCTCTGCACGTGTATGGTAGCCTGGGCGTCGCCTAATTATCCGTCCTGCAATTCTGTTCTTATATTTCTTTCTTTTTCTCGGACATCTTTTGCGTTTCGAAAGGGCTTTTTGCACGCCAGCGCATGAAAAGTTAACCGACTAGGTCTAAGGCCCAGCGTATGCCTTCCACTTCTTGTCTCTGTGTGGGGAATACTGTCTCTCACTCTCTCTGCGCTTTTTTTTGCGCTCTGCACAACTCAAGCCGACACAATAAGTCAGAAATTTAAGCAGACTGGGTGACCTGACGATAGCTGTTCATAACGCGGCTGTGTGTGTGTGTGTGTGTTAGTGTTAGTGTGTGTGTGTGTGTGTGTGTGCGCGTGTGTGCGTGTGTGTGTGCGTGTATGTATGTGCGTGTGCGTGTGCGTGTGCGTGCGCGTGCGCGTGCGCGTGCGTGCGTGTGTGTGTGTGTGTGTGTGTGTGCGCGTGCGCGTGCGTGCGTGTGTGTGTGTGTGTGTGTGTGTGTGTGTGTGTGTGTGTGTGTGTGTGTGTGTGTGTGTGTGTGTGTGTGTGTGTGTGTGTGTGTGTGTGTGTGTGTGTGTGTGAGAGAGAGAGAGAGAGAGGGGGGGGCTGTCACGGGCTTTGGCTAATCCAAGATGCGAAGTTAGCGTGTGGATGCGAACAAGCGGCTTTTCACTAAACGTGTCCGCAGAAACATGTCCAGACGGCGCTCACGCGATAGCGCTTATAGGTCTTTTTTAGTGAATTTCTCTTTGTCTCAATCACTTTTCGTCGAGACGAATCGCGATATAGTCAAAAAGTTTTGATGACCAGCCCCCAAAGCTTTGGTGGCAACCGGTGGAACCTAGTCGTCGTCCTAATAAACAAGTGACAGACGCGCCATCACTATTCTAACCAGAGACGTTATTTCGAAAAGGCATCATTTGATGGAAACAAGCGCGACGAAGTGGATTTGGCACGCAAGTGCGGACGCAAGCAGCTTCATTGTCCTTTTAAAACTGTCCAGTCATTGCCATATAGAATTTAGGGTTTCTGCATGGGGTTTAGTGCGCCAAAAACAAAGCCCATTTTAGCCTATTTCATGAATGTCGCTCTGTGCCTTTTGTAGGAGCTGCCTCCTTAATCAGCATTTTGTTATGGTAGTCGAGTCAAAGTATAGAGCTGGTTCTCAATTTAGAAACGCTACTACTAGAACACTTCGGGCGAGTACGTGGATCAACGTTTGTTTAATTTCTCTCTTGTGGATGACAACGCGCCAAATGCGATTTTCAGTACTTGAGAAAGGCAAAACATTTATTCTTTTAAGAAAGTACGCAGAGAACTTAAAGGTTATATATAAAGTATATACATACGTACTCACCAGTCGTGCGATTGACGTAAGAAGTTTGTCGCAGATAATGGTAGGCTGTGCGATTCATCTGCGCAACCGATGGGATTTGCAGCCCAAGTTGGCTGCTTCTTGTAAACAGGAATAACCACACGTAATGTGGTTATTGTAGCCTGGTAGTTTACAACTCAGCTTTCGTTGTGGCAGAAGGGCTGCGCATGTTCGGCTTCAAATGGCCTTTTCAATGAAAGCGTAAGAGGTCATCCACATCCCACTGACGAAATGTAGTTTGCTCGTCAAGGGCCTGATGATGCATGCGTAATTTTTCTTTTGCGAACTACTATAAAGCAGAATCTAGAGTTAAAATATGCCTACGGCTACAAGACAAAATAAAAACGTGCTGTATTTTCAAGGCAGAACCTAATATGGGTGGATCTAGGCGAAACAAGTTTTGGGGGTACCCCAAGCTCAGTCTTTAAGTGCTTGTTGACGTGATGGCTGAGCTACCAGCCTAGGTGCAAATCCTCCCTTCAACCAAGCTTTATAAACATGAATGCGTGGCTTAGTGGTAACTCAAATGCATGGCTGATATCTGTCAGAAATATCACTCATTGGCCAACGTAACGTCACGCAACTCCACGTAAAGGCAGTTCCCGGCCATTTCATCTCTAAGCTAACGCCTACCAGCCTTATGCTCTTGATTTATCGTACAAAAAGGCTGCACCTGCTGTTCTGTCAGTAGGCCTTCGATGCCGGTGCGTTGAACGTGTTACCCAATGCGGTTAGTGCGGTGTAAAATGTGTAATTACTACTGGAGCCCCCTCTGCACTTTGGAGTTGAAAGTGTCAATCATTTTTTTATTTATTGATTTTATTACGCACACTCTCATACACGCGAGCACGCACCCACGCACGTGCGCGCGCTCCCACACACACACGCACATTTGTAAACACACCCAGCCCCACCGAGTCTCAAGGTAGAATGCGCATGCCCCCGAGCTCAATCCAGGCGACCGCGCGAGCGTCGCGAACTGGCGGAGAGCAGACGGAGTGTTGCTAGCAATGCACGTCGTCTGCTAGCCGGAACCCGCTCAAGTGGAATCGCTTTCATCATTACGCGTACGCCAACCTGCATCTTTTTTTAAGATAACACTAAATGATTATTTTTATTTTCACAACGTTTCGAGTGCATAAAGCGTCGTTTACACTAAATCAGCTGTTTTCAGAGCGGAAATTGACTGTTTTTGCGGCTTTCAAGTTTTCCGCTCAGCACGATATTACAAGAAGCATGGGTTGAATAGTGAGCGACAGATAAATCCGGACTAGTTTCCACATCGTGATTGTGCAACAGCTGGGTGTGCACCGCCCACAGGAACGTGAAACGCAATCGACCACATGTTATGCAAATTATAAAAGCGCAGTTAAAGCAGAGCAATGGCATGTACAAAAATATGCACCAAGCACTGGTTATACGATAGAAAGCAGAATAATTCACAAGGCCCCAAAACAAATAAATATGCACAAAGTTTTTAACCCCCTAAAATAAAATCAATGCACAAAACGATACCGTAAAGGCTCAAATTAGCAAATAATACAAAAAGTCGTTGTTCTAAACTTGTGAGAAATGTAGTTAATGTTGGTTTAGAAATGGTGCTGCTCTTCAGGTGGTGCCATTCGACTATTGCGCGGGAAAGAATTAATATTTGAAAGTGTTGTCATCCGAGGAAAACGGTGTCATTGTGAAGTTACGCCCTTGGCAAGTAGCGTATTCGAAAGAAAAAGATATGATTTTAGTTATGTCAATCTTGTAATTGGTCATTAATTAGATGATATGAAAACTTCAGTCGTGTGCAACAACTTCTTTCAGTTAAGTACAGCATAAAACATCTAATTCATATTCGAGTCACCTGTGTATAGGGTAGTCTCGGCCCTGAGGGATTGAGACCTTGACAGCTTGCGGCATGGTGCAATGTTTTATCACTTTGAGACGTAAGGTATCCTGCTTTCCTTTCCTAAACTAGCCATGTGAATCATAAGGCACGCCACCTATCACACTCCTACACCAGGAAAACGTTGCCGCCTGCTCAATGCGCAGCTTGCAACATGTCAACCGATGCTCCAGGGCAAGATATTTTGAGCAGCTATTGCCAGCATTAATCGTCAACCTTCAGCTTGACGATTTTTTAAGATTTTTTAAGATATTTTTAAGATTTGAAGCCATAGTATTGGCTATTGGGGTGTGAAGTGTCAAATGAAATTGCATTATACCTCTTCCTCCATATTGGTCTGACGCTGGAAGAGCACTCCCGAGATGTTATTATGGAGCACTCTGCAATTGACAGATATTCTACAATGTCGATCCCATTGGTCGCCGCCGCAACCTTGAAACGTTGTGTCAAGGGATGCTGCTATTCCGCCAAGGAAGCGACAAAGCGGTGTCGTTGCACACGTAAATATGCCCACGGTTTTAGTCTTTTTCTTTACAGCGCGATCAGCCGGTCTATATAGGCAAGAGCGAAAATATTTGCGGCGTCCGCGCTGCAGTGCTGGCTGCGCAGTGCTGCAGTGTTGCAGTGGCAGCGACGATGAGAGCAACGACGAAGGGTAGTGTGCGTGAATGCATTCTACTTGTCCAGCGTCTGTTTCACAGTGCGTTTGTTTCACTGCGGGCCCTGCAGAGGGCCCTTTGTATGTCGTTGCCTGATAAGATGTCGGCGGTATTTTAATATGCGCAAAGCAACTTTTCGGGACTGAATAAGTGGTACGCTTCCTACGCTGCTGACATACAGGTGGGGATGAAACATTTTTGTCTTATTCATGCGGTACAACACTGATATCTTCGCCGCGAAAGCTTCTCGCCACACCGTTTTCCCAATATCACACACAGGTTTGCGCACTTTCCTCATCACTCTGCGGCGGAGGTGATCTGATTTGGAATTTTGAACAGGTCGACCTTCTTTTCAATTGAGTATAGACGTCTGAACCCGCTTGTGCTGATGCACATTGTAGCCAAGTACCCACTCATCGAGCCTGTCTGTAGCGGCAGATAAACTGGAGGCAACCCCAGTAGGCCAGCTTGATTCGAGCGGCTCGCGCATCGGGAGATGAATAGCCGAGATCGCCCTGAATCGCTCCGTTGTGTATTACGCCGTGGCACCGAGCCACAGTGCAAACAATTTCTCGCTGGTGCCGATTTAACAACCCTCTTATGTCTCACGGAAGGCAGACAACTACATTGGAGAAGGTAACGCCTGGAACAGGGACCATCTTCCAGAGGACACGGACCATCACAAGTCAGTTAAAGCTCAATAATTATGGGCGGCGAAGTATTCAATGCGCTTGACGGGCCAATTTTCTACACTGAAAGCATGCTTATGGTATTGGTCATGTTGTTCACAAAACTTTAAGCATACTCTCAAAGGTTCCCGGAGAAGACAGATTCAGGTCATCTCTGCTGCAAGCTATTTGTATAGCAATTGATATTCGGGTATTGATACTGACAGGACTAGCAGCTTACCGGTATCGCTCAAGAGAAAAGTATAAAAGAGTTGCATCTTACCTCTACTTACCTATGGGGTTGAAACGTGGAGGCTAACAAAGCGGGTTCGGCTTAAGTTGAGGAAAACGCGGAGGGCTATGGAAAGAAAAATAGGAGGGGTAACGTTAAGAGATAGGAAATGTGCAGAAAGGTTTAGAGAAATAAGTCAAGTCAGTGACATTCTAATGGCAGTCAAGAAGAAGAAATGGGCGTATGCAGAACATGCAGCGAGAAGAAATAATAACCGATAATAACCGAAGAAATAATTAGGGCAACAAACTGGATTCTAGGGGAAGAAAAGCGTAGCCGAGGGCGGCAGAAAATTAGGTGAACAGATGAGGTTAAGCAGTTCGCAGGGGTCAAGTGGATGTAGCTCGCACAGGACCGGGTTAATTGGAGGAATATGGGAGAGGGTTTTGCCCTGCAGTGGGTCTAGTCAGGCTGAACATGATGATGATGATGTTGAATATAGGGTGATGGCATGAAACTTCAGTGCAGTGAACTGTATGTGGTAGATATCTAGCAAGGATACAACATTTTGGGTGTGTTCAGCGGACCATATCAGGTTGCCCGTAAATGTCAAAGCAGGGTGTCGATTTTATTGATGGTGTACTTTAAACGAACTAGCAGGTCCGACTGAACCAGCTTACACACTATAAGCCACGTACATGAGGCACGTGGATGGATGGATGGATGGATGGATGGATGGATGGATGGATGGATGGATGGATGGATGGATGGATGGATGGATGGATGCAGGCAGGCAGGCAGGCAGGCAGGCAGGCAGGCAGGCAGGCAGGCAGGCAGGCAGGCAGGCAGGCAGGCAGGCAGGCAGGCAGGCAGGCAGGCAGGCAGGCAGGCAGGCAGGCAGGCAGGCAGGCAGGCAGGCAGGCAGGCAGGCAGGCAGGCAGGCAGGCAGGCAGGCAGGCAGGCAGGCAGGCAGGCAGGCAGGCAGGCAGGCAGGCAGGCAGGCAGGCAGGCAGGCAGGCAGGCAGGCAGGCAGGCAGGCAGGCAGGCAGGCAGGCAGGCAGGCAGGCAGGCAGGCAGGCAGGCAGGCAGGCAGGCAGGCAGGCAGGCAGGCAGGCAGGCAGGCAGGCAGGCAGGCAGGCAGGCAGGCAGGCAGGCAGGCAGGCAGGCAGGCAGGCAGGCAGGCAGGCAGGCAGGCAGGCAGGCAGGCAGGCAGGCAGGCAGGCAGGCAGGCAGGCAGGCAGGCAGGCAGGCAGGCAGGCAGGCAGGCAGGCAGGCAGGCAGGCAGGCAGGCAGGCAGGCAGGCAGGCAGGCAGGCAGGCAGGCAGGCAGGCAGGCAGGCAGGCAGGCAGGCAGGCAGGCAGGCAGGCAGGCAGGCAGGCAGGCAGGCAGGCAGGCAGGCAGGCAGGCAGGCAGGCAGGCAGGCAGGCAGGCAGGCAGGCAGGCAGGCAGGCAGGCAGGCAGGCAGGCAGGCAGGCAGGCAGGCAGGCAGGCAGGCAGGCAGGCAGGCAGGCAGGCAGGCAGGCAGGCAGGCAGGCAGGCAGGCAGGCAGGCAGGCAGGCAGGCAGGCAGGCAGGCAGGCAGGCAGGCATGCAGGCAGGCGTGCAGGCAGGCATGCAGGCAGGCATGCAGGCAGGCATGCAGGCAGGCAGGCAGGCAGGCAGGCAGGCAGGCAGGCAGGCAGGCAGGCAGGCAGGCAGGCAGGCAGGCAGGCAGGCAGGCAGGCAGGCAGGCAGGCAGGCAGGCAGGCAGGCAGGCAGGCAGGCAGGCAGGCAGGCAGGCAGGCAGGCAGGCAGGCAGGCAGGCAGGCAGGCAGGCAGGCAGGCAGGCAGGCAGGCAGGCAGGCAGGCAGGCAGGCAGGCAGGCAGGCAGGCAGGCAGGCAGGCAGGCAGGCAGGCAGGCAGGCAGGCAGGCAGGCAGGCAGGCAGGCAGGCAGGCAGGCAGGCAGGCAGGCAGGCAGGCAGGCAGGCAGGCAGGCAGGCAGGCAGGCAGGCAGGCAGGCAGGCAGGCAGGCAGGCAGGCAGGCAGGCAGGCAGGCAGGCAGGCAGGCAGGCAGGCAGGCAGGCAGGCAGGCAGGCAGGCAGGCAGGCAGGCAGGCAGGCAGGCAGCAGCGAGCACTGCCACGACTGTTACGCCCGTGGCCACTGTTGCGACCGTGCATGGTCCGCGCTTGCACGCACTATTGTGCGCCTGTGGGTATGGTATTGATATGTGCTGTTGGTGCAAGGGCTCTAAATGAGCTTGTTGCAATTGCCGGAAAGGCACAATGCTGGGAGCAGTATTCGTGGTGCGCACGTACCCTTGGGTTTCTGAGAAGGAAATCCATTTGCCGGAACGAACACAGCGTATCTTGGCAGAAGAATCGAAATTTACCTCCTCGCCGTTCCTAAGCTGTACCCGACAACAAGTGACCAGGCCCGATGAAACAATACTGGACCAGTCAGTGCATCAGACCATGCAGTGATGTGTTCGATTGGTTGCTGATATCTGAGGCGTATGCCCTGGGACTGATTGGTCAGCATCTTCAGAGAGGAGCTGGACATTGGGGGATTTCAGGACGTTGCAGACCACGAAATGAGGCTCTGAGCCCTGGGTAAACGGCTCATCCAGATGCTTCTGGCTATGAACTCTTAACGCTTGCCATTTTGCTGATATACCCTTTTTTTCATGTTAATAAGTTTTCTCAAAGTGCCAATAAACCTGCTTATATATATTTTACCAACTTCGAAGATTCAATCCTTCATCTACCCGGAGTCTCTGCACGCTACCAAGTGATGGCCGGGTCGACTTAGTGAGTCCCAGCGTCACGACAACTGGTGACCAGCGTTGCGATCTGAATCTACAAGCCACAACATCTGGTGATTGGAGGTGGATAAGATTCTACAAGCCACTACATCTGGTGATCGGAGGCTGAATCTCAAGCAACAAGCAGGAGCAACAATCGGCCAGCAAGAGAGCAGCTCGGAGCAGAAATCGAGCTTTGTCGGCAGTTCCACGGCGAGTGGGATGAACGTCATTATCAGAGTGCTCGCTGCCTTTCTGGATGTCACGCTGCGTGGGTTATCCCACCGCTGCCACCATGTGGTAGACATATCCGGTATAAAAAGCAAAACTGTTGATTTATACATCAGGTAATGGCGCCCGTTTGCGATCTGCTTGGCGCGGTCGCCCACGCCGGGGTCTCCCGGCGGTCCGCTTGGTTAGCTTGCCGCTTGAGGCGCTGCGTCAGTGGTGCCCACAACAGGGTGGTTATACGAAAACATTTTGGCCATGTCCTAAATAGCCGCAGGTGAAGCCCCCAGAAATGAAAAAATGCACATACTGTTTACTTTCACTAGGCTCAACCCCGCCATTGCGCAGTGGTTCATTATAAAGGCGCCCAAGTATTCTTGTTAAATATTTTTTGATACAACTTCAATAAAATTCAATAAAACCGCTATATGCTTGTGGGTAAGAAAAAATGTCATCAAAATGAGCTAAAATAAGCGGATGATGTTATCAAAGATAGCTCTGCGTATTACTCTACTGGTGGCTCAGTGATTCAAGTATTCTTCTGCACAAACAGGGTGACCTAGGTTTAAACCTCGCAGCAGCAGCCGCATTTTTTTATCTACAATCGCAATGAGGACGCACATCGTGTTATGTTCGATATCGGATGCATTTTTGTCTTCTGTTTTTTGTAAAGATAGCCCTACAAATTGGATCGCGATTTCAGAACATAAACGAACTTTCTGACAACTTCTGGGCTGTAAGACTAGGCTAAGCAGAAACAAATGGCCGTGAGGGCATGCATAGCGCAATTCTATGGCGCAATGGTAGCAGGAGACTTTATAGTGACAATGGCTTGGAAGTGACAAGCCTTCGTGACGTTTCTCATTATGATAGATCAGATCAGCGCATAACTAAAGTTGTGATTTCGCGTTACAGTTGTGAGATCATGTAATAAACCTTTTTTTTTTCTGGAGATAAACTACTCCCTCATGTTCTATCCATTGTCAACGAAAATACAGCGCTTAACCTTGTGAACCATTTCAGATGTTTGCAGCATTACTAAAACACTTATTATAGAGAGTATGGAACCATGAGCAGCTCTAAAAGGTACAATTTGAGCATGAGCAGGCAAAATTGGAGAATATGGAGCAAATAATAGCTAATATGGGCTATGATGGAGCTTGAGCAACTCTGGCTGCAGTAATGGTCCTTTCCTGCTAGCATAGTATTCACTTTGCAGCCTCATCATTTCATTCCTTCAACATTTTTCTACAGTAGTACAGTGCTGAAGGCAGATATAGTCAAAAATCCACATTAACAACTTGGCTTGTGCATTGCAGCCTCTTTACGCAGTTGTTACCGTAAAAATGTAACAAAGAAGTTAAGAACAATTAAATTTGGGACACATCACCTGAATAATATATTCCCAATAACAGTAACATCATCACAATCATATTTATTATGTGCTTGATTGATAAGCTGCAGTAATTGTCATTGTGAATTATTTCAATAAAGTTTGAAGCTTTGAAATTTATTGAGTTAAATTTAACGATTGAGGGATTGCACTTCTGCAGAAAACGTGCAAACAGGAAGTGATCATGCATACTCTTTGCTGCAGAAAGCGAAAAGTTTATTCCTATCAAGCGAAGAAAACCTATCATTTGTAACGCAAGTTTAATGCCAACATTATTCATCTTGTTCTATTCTAGTATGAGGGTCCCGCTATTTAGAGCGTTGGCTCAAATTACATTGGACAACCTGTATATGAAAATATCCTTTACTTCAGGATGATAACTGAAGTGTGCAACAAAAATAAGGGCCACTTTTCATAATAATTGTCACAATTTCTTTTTGAATGTCTTAAACCCGAGCTCTCTACTCCGGTGTCTCATTGCCCATGTGTTGCTGTGAGCTACAAAGGAGCAAATGAGTCTTTGGAAGCTATTTTTCGCCTTCAAAATTAGTAATTTACTTCCTTATTTGGCCTCGACATTAACTTAAGGTTGTAATTTCGCTCTCTACGAGATTAAAATACGAGAAGATGGTCGCTTGGGGTTATAAATCGGATTTCAAGGGAAAGAAACCGTAGCAGGGGAGGCATAAAGTTCGGCGGGTGGATCAGGTTCCGAATTTCACTGGGGTAAAGTATGTTCAGTTAGCACGGGACCGGCTTACTTGGAGGCAAAGAAAAGGGGAGGCTTTATCCCTGCGTTGGGTATAGTCAGGCTGATTAAGCGATGTTTTCAAACCGCTACTGATTTTGCATTCTATCCATTATATAACCTGATAATGATATGTAGGCTATAAATAATGTTTGTGGCCTGTTTTTGTCCTCTTGTACACAGTTGTTTATTTTACTAGAATCAGGTGTCTGATGTGTTCTTGACATTGCAAAAGACATCCGGAGCACCACTTGATAACATCAGAGTCGAATTAAGTAATCTCATATTTGATTTCTATTTCTCATCTTCCCTTTCAGCTAACATGGCTCATGACGAAAATCTCTCAGAGGACTCCGTGTTGAGTTGTTTCAAGTTATCAGGAGAAATGTTTACCCCTAACAAAGCTATGAGGCTATGATCTTATTTCAGTCAAGGGTATTATTTGATATGACAAAGTTTGCTTATAATATTTGTTGCAGCCACATATGGCCTGGACAACAAAAACTGCACTTTAAAATGGTGTGGTGTTAGCATCGACATTATGTATTTAAACAGGTGCATTGCTTTAGAGCAGCTATAAAAAGAAACTAACTAAAAGTATTTTGTTTTCACTTTTATAATCTGCATCCATGTCTCATTGCGAGAAAGTGTAATGCCTTCGGTGTTTATGGCACTGGAATGTCTTAGTCAAATCGCGATATCACTAATCATACTGGGCTACTAAATGAATCAATATTATGAATTACCATTGTAACAAAAAAACTGGTGATTAACAGCGAGTAGTCACATCCTGGTATAAAAATTATATGTATTGGCAGCAGACGCGTGTAGACAACCCCCGAGAAAATGACGGCCATAATGACAAAGCTTTGTTATATGCTTGTTGCTGAAATGAGTGCAATATAGTTCTGACAGGTCGACAGACTGTAATTTTTCAATGACCAATAACATCCAATTTTCTTCGATTACATATCTTATGTTTTTTAAATGCAATTAAAAAGGCGATAATCGACGGCATCTGCCGCTTTTCCGTCGATTATCGCCATCTCAACAGTATCACTAAAAAATACGTGCACCCTCTTCCCAGAATCGATGATGCCTTAGATTGCGTCCAAGGAGCTAAATACATTTCTTCAATCGATTTATGGTCCGGGTAATGGCAGATCGCAGCTGACCAGCAGAACCTTGAAAAAACAACCTTTGTCACATCAGACGACTTGCACCCCTTTAAAGTCATGCCGTTTGGTCTCTGCAACGCACCGGCGCCCTTTAAATGAATTATGGACTCCCTTCTTCTCGGATTTAAATGGACAACCTAACTATGCTACCTTGACAGATAGTCGTCTTCTCGCCGACCTTTTCTTCGCACTTTGAAAGCCTCACTAGTATTCTCAATGTATTCCGTACAGCCGGCCTCCAGCTCAATTCTCAATGCCAGTTTGGTCGCAGCCAACTCACTATTATTGGACACATGGTTCACGCCTCCGGGAGTATGACCTGATCCGGCTCAAATTCGCGCCGTCAGGGACTTCGGGCGTCCCCAGTTTTCGATGGATGTGCGCAGCTTGTCGGCCTCTGCTCTTACTTTCGCTGCTTTATCAAAAATTTTGTCCGTATCGCTCGTCCTCTCATCGACCTACTTAAGAAAAGCCCCGCTTTCACTTGGCGCCCTGACCAGAAGGGTGTGTTTTCAACGCTTATAAGCTTACTGACGTCTCCAACCCTCTTGGCTCATTTCGATCCCTCAGCTTCCACTGAAGTTCGAACAGATGCCTGCGGATATGGGATCGATGCAGTGCTGGCTCAACGCCAACTTGGCAATGACCGCGTCATCGCATATGCTAGCCGCCTTCTCTCCAACGCCGACCGCAATTATTCGATTACTGATCGCGAGTGTGTCGCCCTTGTATGGGCTCTCGCTAAATAACTATCTTACGTATTCGGTCTTCCTTTCTCAGTTGTAACCGACCATTATATGCTTTGTTGGATGTCATCTCTGAGAGATCCCTCCGGCCGTCTTGGTCGCTGGGCTTTGCGCCTTCAAGAATACTCCTACAACGTCGCCTACAAGTCGGGGTGCCTTCATCAACATTCCGATTGTTTGTCTCGCTATCCAGTAGAGCCCGCTGATCTCGGTGACAAAAAGGCACCCTCTTGTTTTGTTGTCTTCGCCCTCTCCATTATCGCCAACATTGCAGCCGAGCAGCGCAACGACCCATCTTTAAGCGCCATCATTGAATGCCTTCTGTTGCCATGCCATAATATGCCATGTCAATAAATTACCTAACGCTTTATTTTTTTCGAGAAGTGGAATTTCAGGTTCAATATTATAATAATCAAGGAGCTACAGTTTTGCACTTCAAAGGTCTCGTAATGTTTTCTGTCGCCATGAGGGCAAACTGGGAGAGGAACTTTCCACGTGCCTCGTGTACGTTGCTTATATAGCGGGAGCTGGTTCAGTCAGCCGAACACGCCCTAAACGTGCTATGCTTGGTAGATATCTAACACATCAAGATCACTGCACTGAGGCTTCATGCCAACTATCGAATATCAATTGCTATCCAACTAGCTGGCACCAGATATGACCTGAATCTGCCGTCTTCGGGAACCTGTGAGAGTATGCTTAAAGGTTTCTGAACAAACTGACCAATACCATAAGCATGCTTTTAGTGTAGACCATTGGCCCGTCCAGCGCATTGCATACTTTGCCGCTCATTCTTACGGCGCTTTAACTGACTTGTGATTGTGTCAGTCCTCTGGAAGATTGCCATGTTCCAGGCGTTACCTTCTCGAATGCGGTAGTCTGCCTCCCATTAGAGACAAGAGGGTTGTTAAATCGGCACCAGCGAGAAATTAGCTGCGCTTTGGCTGGATGCCACGGCGTAATAGCTAACGAAGCGATTCAGGGCGATCTCGGCTAGTCATCTCTTGATGCGCGAGACGTTTGAACCAAGCTGCCCTACTGGGGCTGCCTCCGTTTATCGGCCGCGACAGAAGGGCTCGAAGAGTGGTACTTGGCTACACCGTACATCAGCACAAGCTGGTTCAGACGTCTATACTCAATTGAAAAGAAGGTCAACCTGTTCCAAATGCCAATTCAGACCACCTCCGCAATAGTGTGGACGAGGAAAATGCGCAAACGTGTGTGATATTGGGAAAGCGGTGCGGGGAGAAGCTTCTCACAAATGCTGCGCTGCTTGGTTTTACACCGACAAAGGAACTGGACAAACGCTGAGGTTAAGTGCAATTGCGCTTAACCTCAGCGTTTGTTCAGTTCCTTTGTCCGTGTAAAACTAAGCAGCGCAGCATTTGTGAGACGTTCAAACTAGCTCAATCTCAAGCCCTTCTTAACGGGGAGAAGCTGTCACGGCGAAGGTATCACTGCCAGTGTACCGCATGCATAAGGCAATAATTTTCCGTGTCCACTTGTATGTCAACAGCGTCGTAAGCGGACCGCTTTTCCAGTCCCAAGAAGTTGCTTTGTGCACAATAAAATACCGCCGACACCTTATCAGGCAACGGCATACAAGGGGCACTGTGCAAGGGCCTGCTGCGAACCAGACGCATTAGCACTTGATACTGCACTGCGCCAAGTTGGTTCTGCAGTCGAGGAAGTGCGCCACCCTGGCCTATGCGCTGAGCTTCACGAAAAAGGGGCGATAGCATGCGACCGACTTTGCAATAACCAAATAATGTCTGCAATACTGGAGTACCCGGGCTTAACGCAGGTACAAAAAAGCGAAAGGAATATAGTAACTCTATGAGTGTATGCAGTATTTTGTTTTCTGTTTTGTGTTTTCTTCTGTGTATCTTTTTGGCAGGTCACAACAACGTGACACCCCGTTCCAAAGGGTTACCAATACAAAACTCATCACCATCATGAAGCCACACAAATGGCGGCCTTACGTAAAACAATTCATTCCACCGCTAGTTCCTGCTTTTTATGCATCAACTGAAGTCAAGGTACTGTGTGATGGTCCTACACGCTCAGAGAAATCTGATAGAAAGCTCTGTATTTGAGGTTCTGTTTATTTTTCTTCAGCAAACAGAAACAGTATATAGATCGAAGAGCACAGTGCGTTTAGTAAAATATACTTTTATTGCTGCACTAAAGCACGTCTCACACAGAAACGCCCTAGAACAAACACAGGAAAAAGCAACGTGGTAGAGCATAAACAACTAGCCATACTCCCTTTCATTCGTTGTGTAGTCTATATCGCCTTCGCCGCCTGCTTTTGACCTGGGCACACGCGAAGCGCAACCACTCCCAGTACTCCAACTCATGCTGACGACTTCAGCTATCTGACGCATTTGCTCGCCGTCAGTTGTGACAGGCCGGCGATCTGCTCGTTGCCTGCGGAGGTTTGAAATCCTCCGAAGGCAAAAAAAAAAAAAAATTCGTAGCGCTCATGACACCGCAGAATCGACAAAGCGGTCGACCTTGAGATTCGTCACATTTCATCGGCGAGTTCATCGCATGACCATTTCGCTTTCTCATTTTCAAATCGAAATGAGAGTTGGAACAAGTCGTCGGACAAGTAGAACGCATTCTAGCACACCACCCTTCGTCGTTGCTCTCGTCGTGACTGCCACTTCAGCACTGCAGCCAACACTGCAGTGCGGATGCCACAAACATTTTCGCTCTTAACACTATAGACCGGCTCATCGTGCTGTACAGAAAAAGTATAAAACAACGGGCATTTTACGTGAGCAACGGCATCGTTGTTTCGCTTTCTTGACAGTATAAACTTGACACAAAGTTTCAAGGTTTGATTCAAAATGTCCGATCCAATAGGATCGGACATTTTAGAGCGCTGTGAACTATACAGTGATCCGTAATCTGTAATTCCACCTCAGGAGTGCTCTTCTAGCTTCAGATCAGTATGGACGAAGAGGTTTAATACAACTTCATTCGGCACTTCATACCCCGATACCATGGTTTCAAATCTTAGAAATATTTTCAAGCTGAAGCTTGGCGATCAATGTTAGCAATAGCTGTTCTAAACATCTTGCCCTGAACATCAGCTGACAGGTTGCATGCTGCGCACTGAGCAGGTGGCAACGCCTTCCTGGTGTAGGAGTGTTATGGGTGGCGTGCCTTAAATTTTACATGGTTAAATTAAAAAAGGAAAGGAGCACACTTTACGTCTCAAAGTGTTGAAACATTGGACCATGCCGCAAGCTGGCATGGTTGCAATCCCTCCGAGCAGAGACTACTCTATACACAGGTGACTCCAATATCAATCAGACATTTTATGCCGTCCTTAACAGAAAGAAATCATTGCTCACGACATATCAACTAATTAACTGCCATTACAAGACTTATATAACTAAAATCACATCTTTTTCTTCCGGATATCCTACTCGCCGACGGCATAACTTCACAATGACCCCGTTTTCCTCGCTTAACAACGCTTTCAAATATCCATTGTTCCCCCGCACAATAGTCGAATGGAATCACCTGAAGAACAGAACACGTTCTAAACCATCAATAACTATATTTCTCTCAAGCTTAAAATAACGATATTTTGTATTAATTGCTAATTTGATTCTTTACTGTAACCCTTTGCGTGATAATTTTGTTTTTGGAGTAAAAGGCTCTGCGCATATTTATGACTTCCTGTGGCTTGTGTATTATTCTGCTTTCTATTGTATAACCAGTGATTGGTGCAATTTTTTTTGTACAGGCCATTGCTTTTCTTTACCACTGCTTTTACCACTCTGCTAAAATCACCGTGTGGGTATTAAGTATCTAGAAAGAAATAAATGAACAAATAAATAAATAAATAAAATAAAAATAATGGATACTTCTATCTCTTAGGAGCAGAGGCGGCTCCTGTGGTAATTACGCATTTTACACCGCACTAAACGTATTGGGTAACACGTTTAACGCACTGGCATCAAAGGCCTGCTGACAGAAAAACAAACGCAGGCTTTTTTTACGATACATCAGGAGCATGGCGCTGGTAGGCACTAGCTTACAAATGAAATGGCCGTGAACTGTGTGTACGTAAAGTTGCGTGACGTTACGCTAGCCAATGTGTGATATCTCTGATTGATATTCCCCGTGCATTTCAGTTACCACTAAGCCACGCAGGCATGTTCATAGGGCTTGGTTGAAGCGGAGTTTTACACTTAGGCTGTGAGTTCAGCCGATCGTGTCAACAAGCAAAAGCGAGCTTAGGCTTCCCCAAAAAATTGTTTCGCCTAGATCCACCCATATTCCGTAATGCCTTGAAGGATGGTTAATTTTGTGTTGTAGCCGTAGGCATATCTCAACTCTATATTCTGCTTTACAATAGTTCGCCAAAAGAAAAATTATTCATGCATCTTCAGACCCTTGACGAGCAAACCACATTTCGTCAGTGGGATGTGGATGAGCTCTTACGCTTTCAAGGGGAAGGCCTTACCATTTCAAATATAAGTTCCGCAGCCCTCCATTCACAACGAAAGCTGAGCTGTAAACGAGCAGGCTACAAATGATAGCTGTTCCTCTTATAACCACATTACTTCGTGTTTTACAAATGTCACTTTACCACGTGTTAAAACGTGTGGTTATTCCTGTTCATGAAATGCTTATTGCTTATGAAATTTTCCTAAACATCTTCTCCACTTGTTATCATAGACACTTCCCCTGTAGTATTAAGCGAAAGAGACCTTCCAGGATTCGCAAGCCATGGATTACAATGCAACTATTTGAAAAAATAAAAACTAAACACAGGCTATACGATAAATTTATCAAATCACGTAATCCAGATGACTGGACTGAGTTCAAACGCTTTCGCAATCGCCTCACAAACGAACTGCGCCGCGCTAAAACCGACTATCATACCGACCTGTTCAAGTCATGTGAAGGCGACAGTCAGAAGACTTGGAAACAACCTTATGTCTTACGGAACCATACGCCGAGTTCTCAACTGCCTGTGCAGATTGTTAAAAATGGTGTACAGATAAGCGGTGAGTCACTGCCTGACTCCTTTAATGAATTTTTAACCAGCACTAATGACATTCCCGTATGTATGACCGCCTGCGATTTCATACTAACAAGCATTCGGAAACTATATTTATGCACCCAACCAATGAATCCAAATTAACCTGTCTCTTCTCTGAACTTAGCAATAGTCGTAGTCTGGACGTAGACAGCATGCAGATAATGCCAATTAAGTATACCCTAGATATCATTGCTCCAGTGTTGTCATATGTTTACAACTTATGCCTAAATGCCGGAATCTTCCCGCAGAAAATGCAAGTCGCTAAAGTAATCCCGTTATTCAAGCGTGGTGACAGGACCCTAATAACAAATTAGAGGCCCATATCAATTGTGCCAGTTTTTTCAAAAGGTTTCGAAAAGATAATATTTTAACGTCTCTCTGCATTTCTTGAGGATAATTGCCTCTTAACTCACTGCCAGTACGCGTTCCGCAAACACCTGTCTACTCAGCTTGCCCTCTTGGAACAAAAAGAATTTATCCTTAGGAACATTGAACACTGTCTACTTACACTCGGTGTACTAATAGATTTTACAAAAGCTTTTGACTGCATTAATCATGAACTTCTACTTAAAAAGTTAACTTACTATGGTGTACGTGGCGTTGCTCATGAAATAATTAGGTCACATCTGGGCTCTAGAGCTCAATATACACGTGTCAATAACATATCCTCTCAAATAAAAAACATAAGAATAGAAGTGCCGCAGGGTAGTATACTTGGACCCATCCTCTTCAATATTTATGTTAATAATATTGTTCACATTGATCATGACACCAAATACATCATCTATGCTGATGATAACACACTCCTGTTTTCTTCTCATGATACCTCAGACTTAATAAGAATTGCTAATAAAGTACTAGAAAAACTACATGTATGGTCGATCAAAAACGGTCTCATAATAAATGCAACTAAAACAAAAGCCATATTATTCCAAGCCAAGAACAGAAACGCTACACTACCTGCAGACATCACACTTAATATGGATAAAATTGAACTAGTGAATTCAGTAAAAAGCTTAGGAATTTTCTTCGACCATGACATGTCATGGAACAGCCATTCATCATCACTTGTAAGTAAACTATCCCAGGTAGTTGGACTAATTTTTTCCCCCAGGTATCTTCCTCGTAATGTAAAATTGCTTATATATAAATCTCTCTTTATGAGTCACCTCAATTACTGCTGTCTTGTCTGGGGTACCACGTCTGCCACAAATGTAGGTTGGTTACTTGTCCTTCAGTAAACATTTCTGCACGCGATATGCAATGTGAACTGGGATTTCCCAAGTGAACCTTTGTTCCAAGAGCTTATATATTGAAAGTGCATAAGTTATACAACTACATGTTAGTACACGCATGAATTAAAGAATGCAAATTGAATAATTTTGCCATCCGTTCAACAGCCAGTCTTAAACAATATCTACTTCACTACCAAATGCGATGTCCGGAATACTGGTATGTAACACACACGCGAACTAATTACGGTAAGCAAATGATTGCTCACACCCTACCTGCCTTACTCAATGCCCTAATCTCGGAAAATATTGATGTTTTACATGCTTCATTATCTACTCTACACAATTATTTTTGCCACTTATATTGAGTGTGTATTATTATTGTCAACCATTGGGTTAGTCATTGTAAATCAGCACTATATATGTTCCTTGCCAATAGGGGATATTCAGAAAGGCGCCCCATCTAGGAGGAAAAACGCGAACTACTGCGCCCATTTTGTCAGGGGCGTCGTTGGCGGCTCTATTGGTTCCATAGAGCTTCTATTAGCTCTATGATTGGCTCCATACTGCAATAATTAAGATTTAAGGGGAAAAAATGACCATGATAGCAACTGCTACCACCCTATTTCAAAGAGGACGCTCTTAGATTCCATCCATCTATCCATCCAGACATCCAACCAAACATGCTTCAGTGGAACGGCAGGAACGATCGCAGCTTCCTCCATGGGTCGCAGTCACCCACCCTCCCGCGAATGATGCCGTCCCACTGCTGTGTCCCCTTGTGTACGCAGCGAGGCTACAATGATGAGTCGGGGAACAAGGTAGGAATTCTTTTTTTTTTTCTTACCGGTGAGTTCACGCGCCACATTCAAAAAAAGAAACGCCGCCACCCATCCGTTCAATGCATTGCCAGTTCTTCGGCGTCGTGTCAACCTCGATTTCTTTTGTTGCCGTCGTGCGTCACAGTGTCAAATATACGCTGTGCATTCGTAGTTTACGTTTACTCGTTTTTGTTCAATACAAGCTGCTTCTTATGCGCGATATTGCATGCCCGCGTGCACACACTTGAATGGCACATCAACTGTGTGCACGCGGGCACGCGGGTGTGTGCCTGCGTAACGCTTCGCCTCGTTTCTAAAAATATTACTGCGAGTTAAACTTGTGACAGGGAGAGAGAAGTCAGCAGCATTTTTTTTAAAGTGAACTGAGTTCGTGTATATCGCGTTTATAGTGATGCTGTTTTCCCGCGAGAAAAACGCCATGCAAGAGAAAACGCTGGCGATTTCTACCGCAGCTCGTGCTCGTTCAGTTGTGTTTTAGCTTTCTTCGTCCGTGCTAAGTTTGCGCTCCAGTTTCAGGGCATTCTTTTCGCCGCCAGAGCAGCGCAATAATAGAATCGTGTCACTGTGTGCCCTTTCATCGCTGCTAAACCTTCGTGTACTTATTGTTCAGGTTTCCTACCACGGATTTCCGCGAGTTCCTCCTCTCCGCAGAAGATGGATTATTGCCATAAAACGGGATGAAGGCCCTTTATTTCAGGTCACCATGCATACACAGGTATGCTCAAAGCACTTCAAAAGAGATTACTTTACACCAGGAGTGGCAAGTTGCAAAAGAATGCTCAGAGATGAAGTGGTTCCCAGCGTGTTCGTGTTCGCGCGCGCAAGAAAAGAAAGAAAAGCTCCAAAAGCACGCACACCTTTGCCGTCAAGAAAAACAAAGCCGCAAGAGCAACAGAGTCCAACACCGCAGGAAGAAATGCAAAGTGAAGTATGCATTGCAGACGAGAAGCTGCCATCTCAAACACAGCAAAGTTGCCTTGCTGAAGGGCAAGCTTTGATGTCGACACAGGCCGAGGAAATTCATCGACTCAAGCTACAGTGTAGTACATTAAGGAATGAACTGGCGCAAGCTAAAACGGCAGTTTATAAGTTAGAAGGCGACAACAATGTTTTGCGACGTCAGCTTGAAGCAGAAAAGTCAAGAACTGCTGCCTTCTGCTTGGACCGTATTAAAGGATTGAATGAGGATTTTATGTTTAATACAGGGCTCCCCGATTACGAACACTTTGTCGCATTGCTAAATTATATCCACCCCGACGACAAGACTAACTTCCAGTGCAGAAAGCCAAAGGACCTGTATAGTCAACGAAGAAAAAGAAAGTTGGCCAAGGACGACGAGCTCTTTCTGGTTCTGGTCAGACTAAGACTTGGCGTCTTTGAGCAGGATTTAGCTCACAGGTTCACCATCTCGCAAGCAACCGTATCCAGGATATGCACGACATGGATCAGTCTGCTCTATACCAAGCTGAAGAACTTACCTCTGTGAGCACCACGAGAAACTGTGGATGCAACTATGCCGGCTGTGTTCGTCGAAAAATATCCAGCAACAAGAGTAATTCTGGATGCGACTGAAGTCAAGTGTGCAGTGCCCAGCTCGCTAGCACTGCAGTCAAGCACATATTCTTCATACAAGTCTGCAAACACGTTCATAGGACTTGTCGGCATAATGCCAAATGGCTTTCTGCCCTGTGTTTCGGAGCTGTTTACAGGCTCAATTTCTGACAGAGAACTAGTCATTCAGAGTGGCTTTCTAAACCTTCAATTTGACACAGGAGATGCTGTTATGGCTGATAAAGGTTTCAAGATTGGAGATCTTCTAGAAAAGAAAGGCGTGGGCCTGAACATTCCTCCATTTTTTGTGTAACAGGAAGTTTTCTGCAGAAGAAGTGAAAGCAACACAAGAAATTGCATCTCTCAGGATTCATGTTGAGAGAATACAGCGAATCAAGTCCTTCCACATTTTTGACCACCCTGTTCCTCTCACACTGGCACCAATAAATAATCAGATGTGGACTGTGGTTGCCATACTAACTAATTTTCAGTCAGACCTCGTCTCTAAGCAAGAGTCTACTAGAGCAGCATGCTAAGCAGAGCATGGGTGCATGCTCTTGTCAAGCACATACGGAATGGTAGTACACAGTGCAATAAATGAAGAGTTAACAAGTGGAATCTCCCCTTGCAGTGTGCATTAATATGCTATTTTATGTACCATACACCACTTCTTAACACAAATAAGTTCCATAACGTAAGCACTGAATAGTGCAAGAAGCTATCTATGCAACACAATCACCACTTAAGCGTGTAATTACAAGGTAGGACACACAAAAAATAGTTCTGTAACAGAAGCATTACATGCTGGGAAAGCTCATTCTAAGTGATGAGCAGTAGCATGGACCAGAAACAGTTAAAAAATATCAAAAAACAAGCACTTTATAACATGGCCACTGTAAATCTCTTAAACATTTGACGGTTTGCACCATATACAGCAGTTGTTTCACGTAGATGATAGAGTACGTGGATTTTGGCTCGGGCCGCGTCACCTAGCACCATCTTATTTTGTGACAGGTGTCACAATTCATGTCGCACTGCGATGTCGTGTAACTATCATTTTGGCTAACTGCACTGTCAGCATTTTGAACCATTAATGTACAGATCCTGGCTCTTATGTCCAGGTGCCAGGTGAAGTGGGCCCAAGCTCAAAGCCATGGGCATTGCAGCTCACATTTGAATGAACATTGCCAAAAATATACATCTCACAAGATTTCTTTATAAGACATTTAGTGGGGCTCTTGTAATACTGGAGGAAGCCCTGAAATTTAAGGACGAGAGTTCCCTACAACTATGTGATATCTTGAACTTTGGAGATGCAAAGAAAGCCACATTGCATGCCTCAAGAGCATAAGTCCGCCAGTTTTTCCCAAAGGCCGTAAATATGCCAGACTGATGCTCCTTGCAAACACTGTGAAGCATACTGCTTAGCGATGTAGCTACCCAAATAAAGAAGCCCAGCAAGACTAACACTGTACTCCTTCGTGTAGGGTGAAGCATAACAATGGGTGTGACCTGTTTAGGCTGTAACATTTATTGAAGGGACAGTCGACTGTCGGTGACAGTATAAAAATGTATATATTCAGGTTCATACAGGAATGGTAACAAGACTATAAGGTAAAAGATTAAAATTATATACTGCAGTTAAATAAAACAAAGAAATGTTAACTCAAGTAGAAGAAACAGTTCAAAACAGTACAAAGTAGATAGCACTAAGATAAAAAGCCAAGGGCAAAAAAACTGCAGTGACAAGGAATGCAACAATGAATAATGCACACTGAATGATTCAATGGTGAACAATAAAAAATGTGCACAAAACAACATAGAGTAACATACATGATTTCTATATGAGATCTGTACTTCACGGCAGAAGTACTGCAGCATATCATTGAAAAAAAAATAATCTAGGCGAGGTTTCATTGCTTTCCACCGGGCATAATCAAAGCGCACCCTCTCAATGATTATCCAGTCCTGAGAAAAAACGACAAAGTCCCCCCACTCACAGGAGGTCAAAGCCATCTGTCCGGTTAACTGGCAGTAGTACTCATGATCACGTGATAACCTAGGCTCACCATTGTCAAGAAACTGAACATAAAAGTCAGAAGCCTTCATTGATTCCACATCTGAATCCTTGAACGAGTATGGACATTTAACTTCAAGGACTCCAAAAGTTCCCTCTTCTGGGTCAAACACCAACCTGTCGGGTGATGCCCCCAACCATGGACACGAAGGAGGAACAACAATGCCGCAGGGTTCTACTGTCCCATCATGCCCCAGTTTTCTTAGCACTTCCACATAGCGCTCGACAGCAATACCCTCATTTTTTCTGCCGTATTGAATGGCTCGCACTCTGGAAAGGTCTTTGGGTTCGAGCAAGTTGCGCAGGCCTTTCTGCGTCCACTCCTTTCTCATCATCACCTTGCCAAAGGCTGAAGCAGTCAGCCTGTGTCGGCAAGCTTCAATCCAAGATTGGCTCTGTGCTTGTTGCCGCGTATTCTTCTCTAGCTCACGGGCGTCTTTAGACGATATGGATATTTCCTGCAAATAAGTAAGATTTAAAGCTATACTATAAGGCACGAAACTAAAGCGCTGATTGCATTCAATCGCAGCATGTTGTTATCTATAGACAGCCAGATACTTCCAGGTTACAACAATTCAGACAAGGAGAGCTATGCTCATCGATTAGTATATGTGAAGAAAAAGAATTCCATAAGCAAATGGGTCACTTGTTTGAATGCCCGTTATTTATTTATTTATTTATTTATTTCAAAATACTGCAGGCCAATATTTTGGCCCAGGCAGGAGTGGATATACAAGGCATTAAAACAACAAATAAAAATCAAAACACGGGATTAGAGTAAATGAACAAGTCAACAATATACAACACTATCATTAAAAAAAATGCAACTCTAGAGCTTTAATGAAATTGGAAGACTGGAGAATGGCCTCAGGAAGACAGTTCCAGTCGGAAATGGTCCGTGGAAAATAACTGTGCTTGAAAGAGTTAGTCCTTGCAAAAATGGGTTCGAGCAGGTTACTTCTTGAATGATGTGTCCTGCGCGACAATTGTTCAAGAATTTCAGGGCGAGGTATGTTTAATTTGTGTGTTAAGAGGTTGTGCATAAACAATAAACGGGACATTTTTCTGCGTAGTTCAAGTAGTGGAATATGGTTAGCTTTCATTAGTGTAGTAGGTGAGTCTGACCTCTTGTATTTACTGTAAATGAACCTAACCGCTTTCCTTTGCACCATCTCTATTTTATGTATGTCTTTTTTTAAATAAGGATCCCATAAAACTGAAGCATACTCTAATTTAGACCTAATAAATGATGTGTATGCAAGAAGTTTGAGTTTACTTGGAGCATCATTAAGTTTCCGCCTCAAGTAGCACAGCTTGGAAAATGCGGAGGAACAAATGTCGGAAATATGAGAAGACCAAGTTAAATCATGAGTTAAGGTTACCCCTAAATATTTATAATGTGTAGTCTCCTGAATTAAATGATTAAGCAGGCTGTAAGAGAAATGACTGATATGTTTTTTACGTGAAATTCGCAATAGGACTGTTTTGTCGAGGTTTAATTTCATGTCCCATTTAAGACACCATTGGTGAACAGCTAATAGCGAATTTTGCAAGGTGTAGTGATCGTTGGGCTCATTTATGGTCTTAAAAAGTATGCAGTCATCTGCAAAAAGCCTTAAAGAGACATTATCAGGAAGAGAAACAGACAGATCATTAATATAAATTATGAAAAGCAGCGGTCCTAACACGCTCCCTTGGGGTACACCTGATGTGACTGGAAGCTCGTTTGATTTGAAACCATTAACCTCTACGTATTGTTTCCTGTTTGTAAGATAAGCATTAATCCAATTAACAAGGTAGTTAGGGACGCCGATACTTACTAATTTATAAATGAGTTTACTATGGGAAACTGTGTCAAAGGCCTTGCAGAAGTCTAAAATGAGGACATAAATCTGCCCAGATTTATCGAGAACTACTTGAAATTCATTAACTGTAGTTACCAACTGCGTGACAGTAGACATATCCTTTCTGAAGCCGTGTTGCAAGGAGGATAAAATGTTATTTTCAGCTAGAAATGAGTTAAGATAACCAGAGACTATGTGTTCTAATAACTTGCAACAAGAAGAAGTGATAGAAATTGGACGGTAATTAGAAATGGTTAGCTTATCGCCTTTCTTATGAATTGGAACAACACGGGCCATTCTCCAGTCTTCCGGCACTTCACCAGAAAGTAAAGAAACTTGAAAGATTTTTGCTAAAAACTCTGATAATTGCGCCGCAAAACGTTTAAGAAACACATTTGAGAGCCCATCAGGGCCCGCAGATTTTTTATCGCCGAGTTTACGCAGCATAGACAGAACACCATTTACAGAAATATTTGGTATGTTACCTTGGTCTTCAATTCGAACTCTAGCTGTGGTTGCCGTCACCGTCAGAAACACGCTTTGAAAGTACTGGTTAAAACCTTGTGCTATTTTCGTGCAGTCGGTGACAATGTCATTATCAATGCGAACCTTACTCAACTGCTCAACCTTTCGATCTAGAAAATTCCAAAATTTCTGGGGGTCACTTCTGATGAATTCTGGGAGCGTCGTATTGAAATAATGAGACCTCGCTAGTTTTAATGTTGAGGCAAGTTTCTGTTTCAAAACTTGGAAGTGCTGTAAGGAAGCTGTTTTTTTCTTCCTACATCGCTTCACTTTGCGCTTGATTTGAACAATTTCACGAGTTACCCAAGGATTGTGACGGTGAGTGCGAACCTTTCTAAGCGGAATGAAATGTTCAGTACAGTACTGCACTGCATTCTTGAAATGCAGCCATAAGCTATGAACGTCATTCCCGCCACAGCTGTTCAACAGTGATTGTAAGGCGTCGATAACTGCATTATCATCAGCACGAGCGTAGTCCTTTATCAATTTAACTGGACGCATCCCGGAAGCAGTAGGCGAAGTACAAGAAAACTGTAATAGACGATGATCAGAGATTCCCGGTTCAACATCAAGCACTCCATCAAAAAAGGTTTCGCTAACAAAGAATAGGTCAAGAACAGATGACTCTCTGGTGTATTCACGAACAGCTTGCTTAAGGTTTAATGAGAACATAATACCTAAAATAACATCACATGAGGCACATATGCCATACGACGGTTTATCCCAGTCGATGGCAGGGAGGTTGAAATCACCGGTAAGCATTAAATTCCGACTCTGGTAATTCATTAAACGATCGAAAAGACTAGACATAAAATCATCCGTAGCATCAGGTGGGCGATAAACAGCACAAAGGTAAAAGGTGAAGCCATGTGTTATCAGGCGCAAAAACAAGCTTTCATGCTGATCAATTTGATCAAGGAGCGTTACGTTCACTTCACGCTTGGCAATCACAGCAACCCCTCCACCACGTGAACCGCGATCACGTCTGTATATGACGTAGCCCGGAGGCACAATTTCTTCGTCAAAAATACCACTGTGCAACCACGTCTCGGTTATAACCAGTAGATGGGGATCATATGAAAAGAGCAGTACCTCAAGCCTATCTAATTTATTCAGAATGCTCCTGGCGTTCAAAGATATGACACGTAATTGGCTATGTTCAGGTGGACGTTTCGCCTGACTACCAAGGGAATTCCTAACGGTATTTTCTATACAGGACGGTATCTTTTTAGTTTGATGATGAGTACTAAGGGCGTTGAAAGACGACCGAGCTGAACTGGCAGCTTGTCAAGTAGAAGCATGAGCACATTTCCTTCGCGGACGCCCGGCACTTTTCATCAATTCAGAGGTTGCTGCTGCATCACTCTGAGAGCTATGACCAATATCATGTGAACCGGCACGACTTACTTTATACCTTCGGTTTTTCTTTTCATCCCAAGCATACACCACTTGATTGACAACTAATTTGTCGTACTTGAGGTACACTTTATCTTCAGGCTTCTTAACATCCTTAACAGTAGCCCATAGTAGCTTTCTCGTTTTTCGTAGCCTAGGCGAGAAGTCCTCTGAAATGGACGTTTGGGAACCCTTCAATTTTGAAGCATTTCGGAGAACCTCTTCTTTTTCAGCGAAATCAAAGAACCTCATAATCACGGGACGTTTTTTATCTTCAGCTTTCTTTCCCAAGCGGTGTATCCTCTCCAAACTGCTTACTTTGATTTCAAGTTTACCTTCAAAGATTTCGGTTAGAACATGCTTCCTAAGGTCATCTACTGTTTCTGTTTCTGACTCTTCAATGCCATAAATGAGTAGGTTGTTTCGACGAGAGTAGTTCTCAAGATAGTCCACCTTTGTTCTTAGCGAAACTATGTCCCTGTTCAATTCTGCCAACGAGTGCTCAAAGGCTTCAACCCTTTGAGCTGTTTGTGATAGTACTTCCAGTTTGCTTTCAATTGAAGCAAGTCTCTGATTTGTCTCTGATATATGTAGGTCAAGTTTTGCTCCTAGAGATTGCAGTTCGCATGAAGAAACCTTTTGATTCTCGATAATTTCATCGAGCTTTTTTGCTACCTCTGGGCCTGGATTGAGCTCAACGTCACCGCTAAGCAAAAGTGCAAGCAAACAAAATGAGTCAAAACACTCTGCAACTGTTTCAAGCAAAACGCCTGGGCAAGGCAGCACGACCAAACAAAGAGAATCACTTTTAAATTCATAGGAGTAGCGATATCTACTGACCTGCATAAAAAAGACGAAAGGATTTAGCTGCGACTGCATCCCACGGGTGCTGCCTTGCCCACTGGCAAAAAAAACCTCAGGGGCGGTTCCCGAAGGATCTGATGATGTCGATGTTTCTTGGGATAGCCAGTGCGGACGTCGAAAAAGTTCTGGACAACGACCGTCGCTGTCGTTGAAAAAGCCGGCGTTGGCGGGGAAAAGCACTGTCACTGGCATATGCCGATATCGTTCACTCCAAGAAGCAGCACATTCGCCGCCGACGAGCTGAACAGAAACAGGGTCGATGCACGAGGCAAAGACCTGCATAAAAAAGACGAAAGGATTTAGCTGCGACTGCATCCCACGGGTGCTGCCTTGCCCATTTGAGATGATAACTGTACAGCCAATGGCATGGTATATAAACCACGACAAAGATTATACAGGTACACATATTGGCTCCAGCTGTAAAAGTTAGAGTAACCCTTTGCTTAGCAAGCACCTAGTTCCCGTCAGCTACCATAATTAATGTATGGAAAGCTGTAGCATTAAAAGTAAGGAGATAAGTGCTAAGAAAATAATGCTGTTTAAACTATAGGATCATGAATACAAAGGCCTTGTTAGGCGATAGTGATTTATGCAGCATCTTAGATAGTTTATAGAGTATTAACGTCCTAAAACTACTCTAGAATGAGGTGCGCACAGTGCGGAGCTCCAAATATTTCGACCAACATGGGTTCTTTAATGTGCATTGACAGCACACAGTACACAGGCGCCTTACTTTTTGCATCCATAGACAAGTGGCTGCCACAACTGGAATGTTGTGCAGCGTGCGCTCACATGAAACAACTATTCTGCACAATTGCTCTGCAGCTTGTAGCGTGCAGAGCTCCTTAACATTTTGTAGCAGTAATTCAAGATGTAGCAAATAAATGATGGACTGGTATCACAATTTGTTTTGTGCGCCAGCTTCATAACTGCTGACACCTTCGACATGCAATCCTACACTATGTACCACTGCACACAAACCTATCACGGCTGGAAACGGGGTTTTAGGCATTTATGTGTCCCATCCTTCAGCAGTTCTTCTTGATATCATCTACAGTCTCGTATTCCGGCATACAATCCTGCTTTTTTTTTCGCATATCTGGCGACACATTGTCTTAAAAAAAAGGCAATGTCTTCTTCAATTCCACCCCCCCCCCCCCGTGAAGACTGTTGCCTGTTGCAACGCTATGTTAATTTTAGTGTGTATACTTTGTGATTGTATATTTTCTGCATTGCTGATGTGAAGCTGTCATCGTTATTGTTTTGGTGGCCTGCGGCCTTGTCAAGTTGTCATTGCAACTTTTTCTGCTGTGCTCCCTCATCCTATGTACACATTGGGCGTAAATAAAACATCATTATTATTATTATTATTATTATTATTATTATTATTATTATTATTATTATTATTATTATTATTATTATTATTATTATTATTATTATTATTATTATTATTATTATAAGTCACGATGCAGTCAAAATGCTCGAGACAACACCCCTTCATTTCGCAAAATAACAGAACTTCTTAGTTATGGAACTGAGATACTTACATCAAATATAGCCTTTTCAGCGTTCGAGCATCGTTCTTCAAAGACATGCTCTTCAACATCGACAAAAAGCATAATGGTCGGAAAAGTGCATGTTTGATCTGTTCCAGGCAGCAGGTTGCCCAGCAAAGTTGCATACCCAGACGGCTGGAGAGACTGGTGGTATGTCGCAGGTGAACCGGGTGGTGCAAAGCCAGATTTTGTCGGCACTAAAGGTCGCATATTGCTGAGAACGGAAGCAATGAGGTTTTTCCCAGGGCTCCCAGGGTTTCTCCAAGCTCTTTCACTGAGTTGACAACTTGGCAACTGTCCTCACTTTGGCATTCAGACATCGAAACTTTCAGTCGTTTGGGCACACTGTATCCACCATCATGCACCCGTCGCCAGTCAATGGTCTGTACACTGGCTGGTTCGAGTCCTGTTTGCCGAGGGCGTCTCCACTGCTGGGGTAGATTAGTGCAGGATAGCGCAGTAGGCGCCTCTTTGTAGCCGCCTTTTTGAAGGAAGGTGAGGAGCTGCAGAAAAGCTAGCACATGGCTGCAGACTCCGTTTCCAGCCGGACACCCACAAATGCTGGCAGTTATTTCTTCCGTATCTCTCTTTAGTGTGATTGTCATAGGGTAGGGTGCTCCAGTCTTCTTCTGGCTTCTGTAGCAGATGCCACGGGCAAGAACAACATCGAGGCTGCAGTAGAAAGTGGACGACGTAAGCAATTTACAGATCAAGTATTACATTAACCATGCACTGTGCTGTTATTAAATGCAGTACAGTTCTCTTGGAATATTATCGCAAGTGCTCAGCTGGACATCAACCAACCACCAAAAAAGAGCAAGGGTTCTCTCAAACATTACATGCCATCTTTGCAACTATGTAAAAAAAAATAACTTGTAGAATGGAATTAAAAAGCAAAAAAAAAAACAGAGGACTGTTGTTTTACCTCCACTGGTGGATTTAACGAACGCACAGAGCATGTGATGCCGTCAGCAACACAATACAGGTTGTGGGGCATGAGATATTAAAAGCATAGTGTTTGCCTGTCCAGTTCTCGGCCGGCATTCCACCAGTCCGCGGCAGGCGAGTAAGCAGAAAACGAAGGAGGCGGCATCATTCGGAAAATGTGAGAGCGTGTACGTCGTATCAGCGTATCCAGGTTATCCAAGATAATGAGTTGGTGCCCCCTGAAAAGCCAAGTATCATCCCCGAAGTTTCAATCTTCATTACGGAACAGTTCAAAGGTGTCTGAAGCTAACCAGGTCTTCAAGTTTCACACAGCCTTGCTCTATGGGATGTTCGTGCTTTACAGAAACTATGAGAGAACGACGGGACGGTTCGGAAAGCTCGTCCTGCAACTTTTCGCAAAGTTCCAGTTGTACAATCGAGGATGAAGCACTGTTCGTGAGAGCAATGCCTTGCGTGCCTATTAAGTTCTAAAGTTGACTTCCATACCGCTATCAGCGGGGAGCTAAGCAGCAGCACAACTCTGAAACTGAAGACGAGCAGCAAGCAGTACGCATTTGCTCTGGATGGCAAACAATCTATAAGTGAAGGTAATGATTTTCAAGTGCTTACCTTAGCTCGGGCGTGCACGTTAAAACACAGAAGAAGGCTCGGCGTACGCCTCAGCGGCGAAATTGTATGCCTTCCGCTGCTGCTTGCCAGACGCATCACTGTGCGTACAAAATGCTGCCCGGGATGCATTGGTTAGCTTCGGAAGCACACTGAGGTCTGGTGACCATTTCAGAACTGACTCTGAAGGCGTATGCTGCATGATGGAAAGCTAAAAGATCTCCCAAGGCGGCACCTGCTGAACCTTCCACGCACAGCATCCAACGGCAAAAATCCGATCGCGCCCCTTACAACATGGCGGTCGCTACCAGTGTTGCCAGAACACTTAGCATTTTGAATATCCCCTATTGTACTTCTTTTGTGACTGAGGGAGATTATTTTCAGGCTGCTGTATTTTTTTTTAATACTAACCTCTGTAGCTTTGCAGATTCAACGTTTTTGTTTGTTATTTTTGTTTCTTTCTTCATGCTTGTGCTTTATTGTATTGAAAGCATTGCCATTCCGCACGGCTGCTGCTGCCAACAAACGGGTTTAGGACCTGTCAAGCTGTTTCCGCAGCATTTTTGCTCGAACCTGTCCGTTCATATCTGTATTTTGCAAACGGAAAATAAAGCACTCACTTACTTTACTTTACTTACTTACTTACTTACTTACCTACCTACTTACCTACCTACTTACCTACCTACTTACCTACCTACTTACCTACCTACTTACTACCTACTTACCTACCTACTTACCTACCTACTTACCTACCTACTTACCTACCTACTTACCTACCTACTTACCTACCTACTACCTACCTACTTACCTACCTACTTACCTACCTACTTACCTACCTACTTACCTACCTACTTACCTACCTACTTACCTACCTACTTACCTACCTACTTACCTACCTACTTACCTACCTACTTACCTACCTACTTACCTACCTACTTACCTACCTACTTACCTACCTACTTACCTACCTACTTACCTACCTACTTACCTACCTACTTACCTACCTACTTACCTACCTACTTACCTACCTACTTACCTACCTACTTACCTACCTACTTACCTACCTACTTACCTACCTACTTACCTACCTACTTACCTACCTACTTACCTACCTACTTACCTACCTACTTACCTACCTACTTACCTACCTACTTACCTACCTACTTACCTACCTACTTACCTACCTACTTACCTACCTACTTACCTACCTACTTACCTACCTACTTACCTACCTACTTACCTACCTACTTACCTACCTACTTACCTACCTACTTACCTACCTACTTACCTACCTACTTACCTACCTACTTACCTACCTACTTACCTACCTACTTACCTACCTACTTACCTACCTACTTACCTACCTACTTACCTACCTACCTACCTACCTACCTACCTACCTACCTACCTACCTACCTACCTACCTACCTACCTACCTACCTACCTACCTACCTACCTACCTACCTACCTACCTACCTACCTACCTACCTACCTACCTACCTACCTACCTACCTACCTACCTACCTACCTACCTACCTACCTACCTACCTACCTACCTACCTACCTACCTACCTACCTACCTACCTACCTACCTACCTACCTACCTACCTACCTACCTACCTACCTACCTACCTACCTACCTACCTACCTACCTACCTACCTACCTACCTACCTACCTACCTACCTACCTACCTACCTACCTACCTACCTACCTACCTACCTACCTACCTACCTACCTACCTACCTACCTACCTACCTACCTACCTACCTACCTACCTACCTACCTACCTACCTACCTACCTACCTACCTACCTACCTACCTACCTACCTACCTACCTACCTACCTACCTACCTACCTACCTACCTACCTACCTACCTACCTACCTACCTACCTACCTACCTACCTACCTACCTACCTACCTACCTACCTACCTACCTACCTACCTACCTACCTACCTACCTACCTACCTACCTACCTACCTACCTACCTACCTACCTACCTACCTACCTACCTACCTACCTACCTACCTACCTACCTACCTACCTACCTACCTACCTACCTACCTACCTACCTACCTACCTACCTACCTACCTACCTACCTACCTACCTACCTACCTACCTACCTACCTACCTACCTACCTACCTACCTACCTACCTACCTACCTACCTACCTACCTACCTACCTACCTACCTACCTACCTACCTACCTACCTACCTACCTACCTACCTACCTACCTACCTACCTACCTACCTACCTACCTACCTACCTACCTACCTACCTACTTACTTACTTACTTACTTACTTACTTACTTACTTACTTACTTACTTACTTACTTACTTACTTACTTACTTACTTACTTACTTACTTACTTACTTACTTACTTACTTACTTACTTACTTACTTACTTACTTACTTACTTACTTACTTACTTACTTACTTACTTACTTACTTACTTACTTACTTACTTACTTACTTACTTACTTACTTACTTACTTACTTACTTACTTACTTACTTACTTACTTACTTACTTACTTACTTACTTACTTACTTACTTACTTACTTACTTACTTACTTACTTACTTACTTACTTACTTACTTACTTACTTACTTACTTACTTACTTACTTACTTACTTACTTACTTACTTACTTACTTACTTACTTACTTACTTACTTACTTACTTACTTACTTACTTACTTACTTACTTACTTACTTACTTACTTACTTACTTACTTACTTACTTACTTACTTACTTACTTACTTACTTACTTACTTACTTACTTACTTACTTACTTACTTACTTACTTACTTACTTACTTACTTACTTACTTACTTACTTACTTACTTACTTACTTACTTACTTACTTACTTACTTACTTACTTACTTACTTACTTACTTACTTACTTACTTACTTACTTACTTACTTACTTACTTACTTACTTACTTACTTACTTACTTACTTACTTACTTACTTACTTACTTACTTACTTACTTACTTACTTACTTACTTACTTACTTACTTACTTACTTACTTACTTACTTACTTACTTACTTACTTACTTACTTACTTACTTACTTACTTACTTACTTACTTACTTACTTACTTACTTACTTACTTACTTACTTACTTACTTACTTACTTACTTACTTACTTACTTACTTACTTACTTACTTACTTACTTACTTACTTACTTACTTACTTACTTACTTACTTACTTACTTACTTACTTACTTACTTACTTACTTACTTACTTACTTACTTACTTACTTACTTACTTACTTACTTACTTACTTACTTACTTACTTACTTACTTACTTACTTACTTACTTACTTACTTACTTACTTACTTACTTACTTACTTACTTACTTACTTACTTACTTACTTACTTACTTACTTACTTACTTACTTACTTACTTACTTACTTACTTACTTACTTACTTACTTACTTACTTACTTACTTACTTACTTACTTACTTACTTACTTACTTACTTACTTACTTACTTACTTACTTACTTACTTACTTACTTACTTACTTACTTACTTACTTACTTACTTACTTACTTACTTACTTACTTACTTACTTACTTACTTACTTACTTACTTACTTACTTACTTACTTACTTACTTACTTACTTACTTACTTACTTACTTACTTACTTACTTACTTACTTACTTACTTACTTACTTACTTACTTACTTACTTACTTACTTACTTACTTACTTACTTACTTACTTACTTACTTACTTACTTACTTACTTACTTACTTACTTACTTACTTACTTACTTACTTACTTACTTACTTACTTACTTACTTACTTACTTACTTACTTACTTACTTACTTACTTACTTACTTACTTACTTACTTACTTACTTACTTACTTACTTACTTACTTACTTACTTACTTACTTACTTACTTACTTACTTACTTACTTACTTACTTACTTACTTACTTACTTACTAGAAGCAGTCGGCCAAGTTGGGCTGCTAATCCCACCGGCTGAGCAGTTGAATCCCAAAGCTCAGTATTATCTGCGCCAAACTTCTAACCTCGATCGCACCACTGGTGAGTACATATGCATATATTTTGTGCATAACCTCTAAGTTTTCTGCTTGCCTCTTAAAAAGAATAAATTTAAAGTCTTTCTCAAGTACAGAAAATCGCATATGGCGTGTTGTAATATACAAGAGAGAAATTAAAAAAACGACTGATGCCCGTACTCGCTCCAAAGTGTTCTAGTAGTAGCATTTCTAAATTGAGAACCAACTGTATATTTTGGCTCGACTCCCATCACAAAATGCTGACCAAGAACACAGCTTCTACGAAATGCACAGAGCGACATTCACGAAATAGACTAAAAGAGGCTTCGTTGCTCGCGCCATAAACGTCATGCAGAAACGCCACATTATATATGACTGTGACCGGAGAGCTTTAAAAGGACCATGCAGCTGTTTGTGCCTGCCTGCCAAATCGCACTTCATCGCGCTTGTTGCCACCAAATTCTGCCTTTTACCTATTCGAAATAACGTCTCTGGTTAGAGTAGTGGTGGCGCGTCTGTCGCTTATTAGGACAAAGGCTCGGTTCCACCGGTTGCCACCAAAGTTTTGGGTGTTGGTCAACAAACCTCTACACACACAGCACAGCAATTCGTCTCGACGAAATAGGGATTTTCGTTAAGACCGACGAAGAAATTTTCTGTGAAATAGACCTACAAACGCTATCGCGTTAATACCGTCCTCGACATGTCTCTGCAGACACGTTTAGTTAAAAGCCGCTGGATCGCATCCGCATGCTAGCTTCGCATCTCGGTTGCGCCTAAACACATGACTCGTCGTTCACCTGATATTATTATGGGTACTGCTTGGTTCTTCTGAAAGCTACGAAAGATTCGATTGCTGGCAAATATTCGCTGAGTTATAAATCGAAGACGTGAATTCGAATACGAGGACCCAGCAGATGTGGTGTGGCGGGAAAAAGCACTTCTTAATAACCAAGAAAGCAAACGTTTGAAACTGCAGCAGAAACTTAAGATGATAGAGAGGGTCATCTTCAGAGACAGTGTACAAAGCATGTAAATGATTAAGATCACCCCCAATATTGATCTGCTGTACCACAGTTTTCTGCTTGGGTATGACCTAGAAATTTCGAATGTCCAAAAGGTCGCTAACCAATTAAAAGCTGATAGGACAGCAATTGCTTTAATGCGTACAAAAGCCAAAGCTTTACTAGTTGTTAAAATACCTTGATCAATAAAACATTAAAAATCAAAAGTGTGTCTAACCAGGCTTAAACGATCTTGCGTTCCTTTTAATCAGGTTCAGTCGAGTTCGACCTTAAACAATTATCTCAACTATAGCGAAATGCCTTATTATTACAGCATGAGTTGCACGTCCAAATCACAGCTCAACCTAGGCTTAACCTGATGATAGTAAAGCGTCTACATTCATAAGCATCGTAGGCGCAGCTATCCAGCAGCTATTGTTGGCTCCATCCCTTAAACGTTGCCATTAGTTACTCGACCACCACATTATTTATTTATTTTTTAATCTCAGCTTTCGAGGGAATTGCAGAAGGGAGTGCTTATGCATAAGAGTATATCACTGCCATATAGTCGTGATGTGGCATTTGGCGACAAATGAGGAGGCTTCAAATTCACTAGAATAAACTCTTTATTGGGCTGACTTGGATTGGCCAGGGGAAAATTCAGATCAAACGCAGAATTCTAAAGCATCTGAAAAAGATCGAACAACCTGCGAATTGAGAACTAAAGCTTAACGTAGACGCACTAACAAGATCAGCGAAGAAAAAGGTACATGAGGCCGAAAAACACTTTACGGCTACTAGGTTCAGCAGCTTTATCAAGGAATTGCCGACTAAATTTTATAACTGCATTAGCGATAAATAACGTGCTCAAGGGGGCTGTGTTTTCGATGAAAAAAAAAAAGCTGACTCTTTTAATGGCTACTTTCAATCAGATTTTACGGCCGACAAAAAAAGATGTTTAGTATAGCGTATGGAAGCTTTCGTATGACAAACGCCAGCAAGTTATCTTACTCTGTGTGTTGCATCGGCGCTTTTAGTTGCCCGTACGAAAGCGCGAACGCAAACTACATTGGCGACATCTAGATTTAAAATAAGAAAACGCAGTCAGACTTTTTCTTTTTTTTTTACTCGCAGGCCAAACTAGCCAAGTCGCACGGGAGCCAGTTTCTTTGCTGCGGGAGTTTTGCTGTACTCCCTAACGTTGGTATTCATGCGTTGTCTACTTTTACCTTTTATTGCCGTCATGGTGCGTAACGGCCTCCTTTCGGCCCCGTACTGCCAAGCATATTTTTACGGATACAAGCGTGTACGCCGTCAAGTCAACGCGATCCACTTCATCCACTTCAACAAAGCAACGCTACTCGTCAAGCTTGGAGGCTGCGCTGCCGCCGTGCAAAATAAAAAACAGAGGTGAATATTCGCTACATATTTGCACTCAGTGCTACACGAGGTAAAGCGAAGACTCCGTGTGCCATTTATAGGCGGCAGCGCGCCTTAAAACGCGGTAACGAAGAGAAATTCACTCTGAATTCACGCCATCTTGTCAACGCTCCCATCGTACGTGAGGGCCGGGCACGACAAACTCAAGTTTCGGCGTACGCTGGCCGATCGTACGAAAGAGCTCGGTCTCGGGTATCGTATAGCGCATGTGCAGTGCGTGTCACGATATTTTTGGCGAGCGCTATTCCTCTGCATGTGTCTGTGTACGCTATACTAAAAGTCTCTAATGGTGTTTTAGGGGGACTCTCTCTTAGCGGGAAGTTTCTAATGGTGTTTTAATGGTGTTTTAGCGAAGGACGAAAAGCGAGAAGTCGCCACACACAAAACAACGTCGTCAGAAAGAATATCGACATACTCTACGTAGACGCCAGTCCATATCTGGGGAGAAAAGCGGCGGTAACCACCACAGTTGACCACACCGGAAGAGAGGTGACCAGCTCATCGATCAAGACCAATAACTACATAGAAGATACAGAGGAAGTTGCAATCGCCCTTGCAGTTAAACACGCCAGCAGCAAAGGTAGAAAACACATAATACTGAGCGATTATAAAAAGGCCTGTCGTGCTTTCCTCCTGGGGCGCGGATGCAAACTGTCACACCGAATAATGAAGCAGGATAAAAAGACGGGCAACATGAAGACAATCATGTGGATACCGGCGCACGAAGGAATAGACGGCAACGAGGCTGCCGACAGGATAGCCCGAGGGCATACTTTCCGGGCACCTGCGTCAGCTGCCCCGGAGCCTTCAACCCCTCTCACATACGCGGAACTAATACAGTACATCAAATTATAAATAAAACGATACGCAGAATCGCACAAAGACCTCAGAAAAAAGGAGGCAGTAATCTGGAGGAACATACAGGCTAGGATATTCCTAAACCTAGCAAAGTGCCACAAAAGCTGGCCCGAAAAATTCAAAAATAACCCATGCTCTGCATGCGGTGAAGTCTCGGACATCCTTCACATGATATGGAACTGCAAAGAGCAATTAGAAAAATATAAAGCTCGAGCGCTCAGCCAAGCGGAGTGGGAGGAAGAGCTGGCCCACACCTGTCTCTTTGAGCAGCGCAGTCTGCTCACCAGGGCCCGGGAAACAGCCCAGGCCAATGCGTCCTGGACTGAGGAAACCACCCACGCTATTCCGTTAAACAATTAAAGTTTACTATCTCTCTCTCTTTCACATGCCATTGTTCGAACATGTAAATATCATATTAAAACTGCTTGAAGAGCATGCCGAGGTCTATAACATGACACATACCAACCAGCACGGGTTCATAAGTAACCTACTATTGCACAACTTGTCGAACTGTTTCATGTCTTCGCACAGGGAATTAACAACCAATGTCAAATAGATGTAATATTTTAAGATTATTCGAAGACTTTCGACCGCGTGTAACAGGCTAAATTGCTCTTTAAGCTTGAATGTGCTCTTGGGGATGGACCTGTTGCCAGATGGAGAGACGACTACTTGTCCGAACGCCGGCAGTTTGTGCAGTATGAAGCCCAAGTTTCTCATACTTTTTCGGTTGAAATTGCCGTTCCGCAGGGTTCTGTGCTGGCACCAGTCTTATAATTTATAAATGGCATAGCACACCAAGGGCCTTATTTTCGACAATTAGCTATTTTCTTCAAATTGTGATGTACGCGTGGCGTGTGCAGTAGGACGGTGCCAGGTTACGTAAGTACCCAATCGGGTTACGCATTCTGAAGAAAAAGGGAAATGAAGTGACAGAAAAAAGCGCGCTGTCGTGAGCTACTATATAGACCTCCTTCATGTTTGCAAACAAACAAGACGATCGAGGTGGCGCTGCTCTCGTCAAGGATAACACGGTGGGCAAAAATTTCTACCGCGGCCGCGGCACTGCGGCCACGCTAGTCAAGGCCGTGTTATTATGATTTGCAGGCGCCTTCTTGGCAGACGAAATGGTTATGTGATAGTATTTCGTGAGCCTCAGCGGTGAGAATAGAAGCGATACGTTGAAAAACTCTACGTACACAGCGTGCAGTGTACGGACCCGCACACCGTACCGATGGAGATTAGGTTCTAGGCGCACGAGAGAAGCGTTGCTTCCAGCCAGGGAAAATGAGCGACGTTGACATCTATTTGCGTTTTTTTCCAAAACAATTAAGCGCGGTACGCATCGAGAATTACAAAGCTTCGTATGCTTGCAACTACTTTGAGTCGAGTAAGCTGACGGTGATTTTTCTCGCTCATAAATAGCGTGCGCAAACCGCATCCGCTCGAAGCTTTACTTCGTTATCGGATGACTCTTCACACCGAGCGCCAAATGACCGTTCTTGGTGAGTACGAAGCACCTCGCTAGCGTCGAGCGGATGTATGGTTAAGATGATTTAGGTCAGCATGGAAAAAGTAGCCTTGACACTGCACGGATTTGAGTAATATTTCTTTATCGTTGAACTCACAACGGTGCGCGTCTGTTATATCTGCTCTGTTCGTGGGCGGCTGTCGTCGTTAATGGTAGCAATTCTATCACGGGTAGTCACGCTTATAGCTTGCGTTACAATTACGAGCTGCAATGGTCAATGTAGTTCCGCGGGTTCCGGTAAAAACGGCCCAGGAAAAAATGGTCCCGGATAAAACGTCCCCAAATAGATGCAATCAAACTTACTGCAAAGTCGAGCTTTCGCTTTTCCTGGTGCTTGGCTTATCAGCGATGAATTGCGCTGATTCTAATCAACTTTTACTGTTTTTATCTTACATCTGTGCTTATGGTTTCAGCATGAACATTATTTACGTTTTGAACCCCGCCGTTTTATTTTTTTTTTCACGTTCTGTATTTTTTTTACTACAGGCCTAGACTGAGCTTTTTCATGTCTAGCCGCAGTATTGTATGCTGCAGGACCTTTTTCTACCCGTCCGCTGAAAATATGCAAAACGTTGTACTGATGCCGTGCGTTCGCAAAAAAAAAAGAAAGAAAGAAAGAAAACCATATGGCACCGACATTTGTGCGGCCGAGAACAAGCACGTCTATCGAATGTGAGGTATTAGTCAGGCGATTAGACCAGCTTGGAAACTGGGAACTACGCACTGCATAATACTCGCTGGATGTTATATAGTGGTGGGGGTCTTTTTTTTTTTTTTCGCAATGTTTTCTCGCCAAGCCTTCTACAGTTCCTGTAAACGTGAAAAGCACCCAGAGGATCTAGTTCCCAAACGATCGTTACATCTATACCTAAAAAAAAAGGCATCCAGTAAGGTGTTCAATTTTTCGCGGAAAGAGTTCTGGGCAGATAATGGAGTCAATTTCTTCTGTGAACCTTTTTTTTTAGGGGCCGCTTCCTGAGGCGACCTTTCTTGACGAATTTTCTGGGGCCGTATATTCCAGGAACCTTTTTTCGGGGCTGTATCTTCTAGGGACATCTTTCCTAGGGTTGTTTTTACCTTCACCCGTGGTAAATGTAAAAAATTAGCAAACGGTGAAGCCGCATGCATATTAAATCAAAACTTTAAATGTGAAACACATAACACGTGCCAAGCACACATGTGCCGTGTACATGAAACATATATTCCATAATTAAAATAGAAGCTGTGAGCATTTTTGCTTGCGTTTCTCATCGTGGAAACCCTGTTCAATTCATTAACATCTGAGTGCATAGTGAAAGGCAAAAAAAGGAGTGTTTAGGGCCGACGTTTAAGACTGTCTTTTGTAACGTAATGGCAATGTGAATCATCCTGTGCGCGAGATAAAATTTCATATGTCGCGCCATGTAACAACGCATATTCCAACGTTCTTTGGCGAGGTATTTCTTCCTTCCCTGCCAATGCTGATATAGTAACTTTTTGTTTTCTGCGTAATTAATTTCACTCTTGTGGAGTACTTATTGACTGGCACTGGCACAGGCTTTTGCATCTTAATGATGCGTTTTAGATAATAAACGTGATATTTACTGAATAAAGGTATCATTAGCAGTTATAAGTTGTAATTGTGATCATTTTTGTTCAATGAAATTGTTTTTTGCATAAAGCTGTAATACACTTGGAAACAGTGCCTAGTACAGCGCTCCACCTTATTTATATGTAGATTAGTGACGTGTGGACAGTCAGCATACTAATAAGATTCGGCCGACCTGTCATGCGTCTTGCATAAAAACATCTATGGATGCTTTTATCTGCGAGAAAGTGAATGGATTGAAGTTAGGTGTAGGCTGAATATGTGACCTCCTAGTTGAACAAAAAGCCCGTATTCAAGAGCATTGTATATTTTAATAAGTTATTCAGACCTGTTATTTTCCCTGAATAAGCTTCTTATTCCTCCATGAACGAAAAAGCCATAGCCTACTGGGGCACATTTATTTATTTATTTATTTATTGACCGAAGATAAAGCGCACGGGAAGACACACACAACAGAAGATAAGACGTGATAAGACAGAGCGTGAGCTTTTGGAGGCATTCCATATCGGGAAAAGGGGAGATAGGTGTGTCAGCGATACGTCGGTGCGGCTCTGGAAGGCAGAGACCAGTTTTCTTGATTGGGTTTTGTGATATTCTTTTGATCATGTTTTGTAATATTGCTTATATTTTTTTTTCTCTGTCTTTATGTAATAGTTATGTACTGCGCATGACCCCTTTTCAGCATTTCTTTGCTTTTATTGCTGCAAATAAACCAGATGTGAGTTAGCGCGTGTCCTGTATCTTCCTGTCTTGTGTGTGTCTTCCCGTGCGCTTTATCTTCAGTCAAGTTACAATGCAACATCTAGCCCAACTTTAAGTTTTGTTAAACTACCATTTATTAATTATTTGGCGTATGCTGTCAATCCCCGCAGAGGACTGTTACAGGAGTGGGTTCATATACAAATGGTATACAAGTGTAAATTCAAATAACCTTAACCAGTATATCATCGTGTGAAGCAGGAACTGCACAATCAGGTATAAAATGAAAGAGTTGCGAAAACATTTGGTATTGGCGTGAACACCAAGAAAAATATTTACACTATGACCACCAAATTGCCCTTTTGTGTAACGGCGATCCAGTACCTTTAGGAACAGATGAACCGCATGTGGTGCCATCATGCTTTGCAGAATTTACTACATTTTGTTTATTCAAGCTGGCCCTTTCGAGTGCATATAGAGGCGGCCGTTCTAGAACTGAGTTTAGTAAGATTATATAAACATCAATTATACAGTCGGTATGCAATCAAAACAAATTAGCTTATAAGTAAGAAAAAAAAACACAAAATCCTGAGGAAGATCTACAAGGAAGCATAAACTTTTGTTTGTTGACCGCAGCGACTCCCTAGTGAGCCTAAAAAACTTTTCCAGCCTATCCGGCGATGTTACAAAGCTGTCCAGTGCGTTCCATTCACGCACAGCTCGAGGGAAAAAAGAATAATAATAAACATTGTTGATGCAAGAGTACTCTTCGAGCGTATAGTCATGCTTCGGCCGTGTTGCTCTAGAACGGCTGAAGTTGCCTTAAGAGACAGGATATATTTTCAGCGCATAATGAACCAGTAGTACTTTGAATGTGAGTCTATATGCCTGGGTTGCGCGGCTTGATAGTGTGGTCAGGCCAGTGCGTGAAAGCAGCTCCGTGGGAGAGTCGGTACGCCGATAATTGCAGATAAAGCGACCTGCTTTCGGTTGCACCGAATCGAGCGTGAGTATATTTCTCTGTAAAACGGGTAACACACGATGTTCGCATATTCTAGAATCGGACGGATGAGAGCCTTGTATGCGAGCAGTTTGATTTCTTGAGTGGAATGACATAACACACGTTTTAGAAATAGCCTCTTTATTGTTTTTTGGCGATATATTGCACATGAGCATTGGAACTGAAGGCTTGAGTAATCGTTACACCCAGGTATATTTGTTTTCGGTTACAGTGTCAAGAAAGACTTTGCCACAGCCATAAAGAAGCTAAGCTTCGGCGTTTTTTGTTACTGAAATGGAAACAGTTGTTTCCAAAGGGATAAACATTGCCTGGTCTTCAGGAGTGTTTATTTGCTATTAAAGCACGTCTGCGAACAATCGTATGTTGACGTGCACTTGGGGCCCTATTTTCGGCACACATGGCCACCGTTCGGCGCCATGTTGTTTGTGTGATTGGTTGTCAGAAAGGCCACGTGTTTCAAATTTGTGGCATGAAATTGCGGTCTGTCGAAACGGCTTTTTGCGGTGACGTGAAAATTACGTGAACGTAAAAACTGATTTTTAACTGCGCTATTCATGATGTCTGGATGATATTTTTAAGCCATTGTGGAAAAGAAAGGGAAAGCGAAAGAAAAAGGGAAAGAAAGGTAATATGATAGAAATGGAACCTCTTATTCTTGTATTACGAATAGTCTGAAATGAACTCCCCACTGTCAAGAGCCGACTCCTGAAATCTGATTGGCTTACGTTGTCGTCAAACTGACGTTTCATTACGTAAAGGAAGTCCTGCCATTGCTGTACTTTACTAAAGTGGGGCGCCGCATTTCAAACCACTTGAGGCGGCTGCGAAAAATACTTGGCAAATTCGACGTGCAGTTTAGGCGGCTGTTAGCTCACCGCAGTTTGGTAGACAATTCGGTGGGTGGTGAAGTAAGCTAACACATCTTGTTGTAATTGCAGAAAGCACTGAAACGATATCATAAGAGAACGTTTCAGCTGCGTCCTCTTATAGAGGATTAATAATGAAAACGCAGATGTACAGCCGCAGGAGGGTCGTAGCTACCCTCCGGTTGCAAATGCTTTGCTCTCCTAGAGAAACCATCGATCCGCGCCGTCGTTGCCAAGCGCAGAAAAGCGGCCCGCTAACTCAAGCGGTTGATCTGCGCGAGACGAGGCATTTCAGAGAGGAACAGAAGGGAAATTTGGGCGAGTTTTAGGTTCTTCATAATGGTTTTGTGGGCGCTCTTTAACACAGAGACAAACAAAAGAAGAGGAATAAAGGCGCCAGTCCCGTGTTTTCTTCTTTTTGTCTCTGTGTTATACAGCGCCCACCAAACCATCATGAATGTCAGAGAGAATCGCGATACTTTCTAATTACCTGTCTGGTCAGTTCGTGAGTACAACCTGAGGGGTTATGTGGTTCGATGGCTGTGCAGGAACGTCGCGCGAGAGGCAGCGACGGATCACCAAAGACAGTCTTAAACGTTGGCCCTAAATACTGCCTTTTTGTCTTGCACTATGCTCTCATATGCTATTGAATTGAACGGCCTTTCCACGATAAAAAAGGCAAGCAAGAATACTTACACCTTCTATTTTAATAATGGAATGTATGTTTCATTAAGAAGTGCTTGGGACTGGTCTAGTTGGAACATCTTTTCATAAATGCTGTGCTGCTTAGTTCGACACGTACAAAGGAATTGATGATCTCAGCGTTTTTCCAATTCCTTTGTCCGTATTCAAGTAAGTAGCGAAGCCTTTATGAAAAGTATGTTTCATGTACGTGACACATGTTTGCTTGCGCCATGCGATGGGTTTCATATTATGCATGCGGGCTCAACATTTGCTTATTTTTGAGAACAAATAAGTACTCCGGAGCACGTTTGACGGTACGCTCTAATCATATGATGTAGTTGAGTGACATTTGGCGTTGATGGCTTTTTTTAAAACACCCGGAAAATAATCTCCCTTTAATGATTTCCATTCTACCGTTTCGACAGTAAGGAATACGCGCTCGCGGCACCGCCCTAGCTTACATAACATGATTGCTTCAGTCACCTTTCGCTTTCTTTCCTTATTGACCGTTTATCCCCCTCTGCACGTGTATGGCAGCCTGGGCGTCGCCTAATTATCCTTCCTGCAATTCTGTTCTTATATTTCTTTCTTTTTCTCGGACATCTTTTGCGTTCCGAAAGGGCTTTTTGCACGCCAGCACATGAAATGTTAACCGACTAGGTCTAAGGCCCAGCGTATGCCTTCCACTTCATGTCTCTGTGAGGGGAATACTCTCTCTCGCTCTCTCTGCGCTGCTTTTCGCTCTCTGCACAACTCAAGCCGGCACAATAAGTCAGAAATTTAAGCAGACTTGGTGGCCTGACGGTAGCTGTTCATAACGCGGCTGTGTATGTCTGTGTGTGTGCATGTGTGTGCGTGCGTGCGCGTGTGTGCGTATGTGTATGTGTGTGTGCGTGTGTGTGTGAGAGGGGGGGGGGGGGTGTCACGGGCTTTGGCTAAACCGAGATGCGAAGTTAGCGTGTGGATGCTAACAAGCGGCTTTTAACTAAACGTGTCCGCAGAAACATGTCCAGACGGCGCTAACGCGATAGCGCTTGTAGGTCTATTTTACTGAATTTCTCTTCGTCTCAATCACTTTTTCGTCGAGACGAATCGCGATATAGTCAAAAAGTTTTGTTGACCAGCCCCCAAAGCTTTGGTGGCAACCGGTGGAACCGAGTCGTCGTCCTAACAAAAAAGCGACAGACGCGCCATCACTACTCTAACCAGAGACGTTATTTCTAAAAGGCAGCATTTGATGGAAACAAGCGCGACGAAGTGCGATTTGGCACGCCAGTGCGGACACCAGTAGCTTCATAGTCCTTTTAAAACTGTCCAGTCATTGCCATATAGAATTTAGGGTTTCTGCATGGGGTTTAGTGCGCGAAAAACAAAGCCCATTTTAGCCTATTTCATGAATGTCGCTCTGTGCCTTTTGTAGGAGCTGCCTCCTTAACCAGCATTTTGTTATGGTAGTCGAGTCAAAGTATAGAGCTGGTTCTCAATTTAGAAACGCTACTACTAGAACACTTCGGGCGAGTACGTGGATCAACGTTTGTTTAATTTCTCTCTTGTGGATGACAACGCGCCACATGCGATTTTCTGTACTCGAGAAAGGCAAAACATTTATTCTTTTAAGAAAGTACGCAGAGAACCTAAAGGTTATATATAAAGTATATGGATACATACTCACAAGTGGCGCGATTGACGTTAGAAGTTTGTCGCAGATAATGGTAGGCTGTGCGATTCAACTTCGCAACCGATGGGATTTGCAGCCCAAGTTGGCTGCTTCTTGTAAACAGGAATAACCACACGTAATATGGTTATTACGTGTGGTTTACAACTCAGCTTTCGCAGTGTGGTTTACAGCCTGCTAGTTTACAACTCAGCTTTCGTTTTGGCAGGAGCGCTGCGCATGGCCTTTTCAATGAAAGTCATCCACATCCACAAAATCATCCACATCCCACTGACGAAATGTAGGTTGCTCGTCAAGGGCCTGAAATTTTTTCTTTTGCGAACTACTATAAAGCAGAATCTAGAGTTAAAATATGCCTACGACTACAAGACAAAATAAAACCGTGCTGTATTTTCAAGGCAGAACCTAATATGGGTGGATCTAGGCGAAAAAAGTTTTGGGGGAACCCCAAGCTCAGTCTTTAAGTGCTCGTTGACGTGATGGGCTGAGCTACCAGCCTAAGTGCAAATCCTCCCTTCAACAAAGCTCTATAAACATGAATGCGTGGCTTAGTGGTAACTCAAATGCATGGCTGATATCTGTCAGAAATATCACTCATTGGCCAACGTAACGTCACGCAACTCCACGTAAAGGCAGTTCCCGGCCATTTCATCTCTAAGCTAACGCCTACCAGCGTTATGCTCCTGATTTATCGTACAAAAAGGCTGCACCTGCTGTTCTGTTAGCAGGCCTTCGATGCCGGAGCGTTGAACGTGTTACCCAAGACGTTTAGTGCGGTGTAACATGTGTAATTACTACTGGAGCCCCCTCTGCACTTTGGAGTTGAAAGTGTCAATCATTTTTTATTTATTGATTTTATTACGCACACTCTCATACACGCGAGCACGCACCCACGCACGTGCGCGCGCTCCCACACACACACGCACATTTGTAAACACACCCAGCCCTACCGAGTCTCAAGGTAGAATGCGCATGCCCCCGAGCTCAATCAAGGCGACCGCGCGAGCGTCGCGAACTGACGGAGAGCAGACGGAGCGTTGTTAGCTTTGAACGTCGTCTGCTAGCCGGAACCCGCTCAAGTGGAATCGCTTTCATCATTACGAGTACGCCAACCTGCATCTTTTTTTAAGATAAAACTAAATGATTATTTTATTTTCACAGCGTTTTGAGTGCATAAAGCGTCGTTTCACTAAATAGCTGTTTTCAGAGCGGAAATTGATTGTTTTTGCGGCTTTGAAGTTTTCCGCTCAGCACGATATTACAAGAAGCATGGGTTGAATAGTGAGCAACAGACAAAACCGGACAAGTTTACACATCGTGATTGTGCAACAGCTGGGTGTGCACCGAACACAGGAACGTGAAACGCAATCGACCACATATTGTGCAAATTATAAAAGCGTAGTTAAAGCAGAACAATGGCATGTACAAAAAAAGCACGAAGCACTGGTTATACGATATAAAGCAGAATAATACACAAGGCACCAAAACAAATAAATATGCACAAAGTTTTTAACCCCCATCAATGCACACAACGATACAGTAAAGGCTCAAATTAGCAAATAATTCAAAAAGTCGTTGTTCTAAACTTGTGAGAAATGTAGTTGATGTTGGTTCAGAAATGGTGCTGCTCTTGAGGTGACGCCATGCGACTATTGTGCGAGAAAGAATTAATATTTGAAAGTGTTGTCATGCGAGGAAAACGGTGTCATTGTGAAGTTACGCCCTTGGCAAGTAGCGTATTCGAAAGAAAAAGATATGATTTTAGTTATGTCAATCTTGTAATTGGTCATTAATTAGATGATATGAAAACTTCAGTCGTGTGCAACAACTTCTTTCCGTTAAGTACAGCATAAAACATCTAATTCATATTCGAGTCACCTGTGTATAGGGTAGTCTCGGCCCTGAGGGATTGAGACCTTGACAGCTTGCGGCATGGTCCAATGTTTCATCACTTTGAGACGTAAGGTATCCTCCTTTCCTTTTCTAATCTAGCCATGTGAATCATAAGGCACACCACCTATCACACTCCTACACTAGGAAAACGTTGCCCCCTGCTCAATGCGCAGCTTGCAACATGTCAGCCGACGCTCCAGGGCAAGATGTTTTGAGCAGCTATTGCCAGCATTGATCGTCAAGCTTCAGCTTGAAAATAATTCTAAGATTTGAAGCAATGGTATTGGCTATTGGAGTGTGAAGTGTCAAACGAAATTGCATTATACCTCTTCCTTAATATTGGCCTGATGCTGCAAGAGCACTCCTGAGATGGTATTACGGACCACTCTGCAATTGACAGATATTCTATGTTGGATAACATTGGGCGCCGCCGCAACCTTGAAACGTTGTGTCAAGGGATGCTGCTATTCCGCCAAGGAAGAGAAAAAGCGGTGTCGTTGTACACGTAAATATGCCCACGGTTTTAGTCTGTTTCTGTACAGCGCGATGAGCCGGTCTATATAGGAAAGAGCGAAAATATTTGCGGCGTCCGCGCTGCAGTGTTGGCTGCACAGTGCTGCAGTGTTGCAGTGGCAGCGACGATGAGAGCAACGACGAAGGGTAGTGTGCGTGAATGCATTCTACTTGTCCGGCGTCTGTTTCACAGTGCGTCTTTTATCACTGTGGGCCCTGCAGAGGGCCCTTTGTATGTCGTTGCGTGATAAGGTGTCGGCGGTATTTTAATATGCGCAAAGCAACTTTTCGGGACTGAAAAACGGTCAGCTTCCTACGCTGCTGACATACAGGTGGACATGAAACATTTTTGTCTTATTCATGCGGTACAACAACAGTGATATCTTCGCCGTGACAGCTTCTTGCCACACCGTTTTCTCAATATCACACACAGGTTTGGCACTTTCCTCATCCACTCTGCTGCGGAGGTGATCTGAATTGGAATTTTGAACAGGTCGTCCTTCTTTTCAACTGAGTATAGACGTCTGAACCAGCTTGTGCTGATGCACATTGTAGCCAAGTACCCACTCATTGAGCCTGTCTGTAGCGGCCGATAAACTGGAGGCAACCCCAGTAGGCCAGCTTGATTCGAGCGGCTCGCGCATCGAGAGATGACTAGCCGAGATCGCCCTGAATCGCTCCGTTGGGTATTATGCCGTGGCACCGAGGCACAGTGAAGACAATTTCTCGCTGGTGTCGATTTAACAACCCTCTTACGTCTCACGGAAGGCAGACAACTACATTGGAGAAGGTAACGCCTGAAACATGGACCATCTTCCAGAGTACTGACACAATCACAAGTCAGTTAAAGTTCCGTAAGCATGGGCGGCGAAGTATTCAATGCGCTTGACGGGCCAATTTTCTACACTGAAAGCATGCTTATGGTATTGGTCATGTTGTTGACAAACCTTTAAGCATACTCTCAAAGGTTCCCGGAGAAGAAAGATTCAGGTCATCTCTGCTGCAAGCTATTTGTATAGCAATTGATATTTATTTATTTATTTATTTATTTATTTATTTATTTATTTATTTATTTATTTATTTATTTGTTTATTTATTTATTTATTTATTTATTTCAAAATACTGCAGGCCAATATTTTGGCCCAGGCAGGAGTGGATATACAAGGCATTAAAACAACAAATAAAAATAAAAATCAAAACACGGGATTAGAGTAAATGAACAATTCAACAAAATACAACACTGTATCATTCAAAAAAATGTAACTCTAGAGCTTTAATGAAATTGGAAGACTGGAGATTGGCCTCAGGAAGACAGTTCCAGTCGGAAATGGTCCGTGGAAAATAACTGCGCTTGAAAGTGTTAGCCCTTGAAAAAACGGGTTCGAGCAGGTTGCTTCTTAAATGATGTGTCTGCGCGACAATTGTTTAAGAATTTCAAGGCGAGGTATGTTTAATTTGTGTGTTAAGAGGTTGTGCATAAACAATAAAGGGGACATTTTTCTGCGTATTTAAGTTGTGGAATATGGTTAGCTTTCATTAGTGTAGTAGGTGAGTCTGACCTCTCGTATTTAGTTTAAATGAACCTAACCGCTTTCCTTTGCACCATCTCTTTTTATGTATGTCTTTTTTTAAATTGATATTGATAGGACTAGCAGCTTACCGGTATCGCTCAAGAGGAAAGTATACAAGAGTTGCATCTTACCTGTACTTACCTATGGGGTTGAAACGTGGAGGCTAACAAAGTGGGTTCTGCTTAAGTTGAGGACAACGCGGAGGGCTATGGAAAGAAAAATAGGAGGGGTAACGTTAAGAGATAGGAAACGTGCAGAGAGGTTTAGAGAAATAACTCAAGTCAGTGACATTCTAATGGCAGTCAAGAAGAAGAAATGGGCGTGGGCAGAACATGCAGCGAGAAGAAATAATGACCGATAATGACCGAAGACATAATTAGGGCAACAAACTGGATTCCAAGGGAAGAAAAGCGTAGCCGAGGGCGGAAGAACATTAGGTGAACAGATGAGGTTAAGCAGTTCGCAGGGGTCAAGTGGATGCAGCTCGCACAGGACCGAGTTAATTGGAAGAATATAGGAGAGGGTTTTGCCCTGCAGTGGGTCTAGTCAGGCTGAACATGATGATGATGATGTTGTATATAGGGTGTTGGCATGAAACCTCAGTGCAGTGAACTGTATGTGGTAGATATCTAGCAAGGATATCACGTTTTGGGTGTGTTCAGCGGAGCATATCAGGTTGCCCGTAAATGTCAAAGCAGGGCGTCGATTTCATTGATGGTGTACTTTAAACCAACTAGCAGGTCCGACTGAACCAGCTTACGCACTATAAGCCACGTACATGAGGCACGTGGATGGATGGATGGATGGATGGATGGATGGATGGATGGATGGATGGATGGATGGATGGATGGATGGATGGATGGATGGATGGATGGATGGATGGATGGATGGATGGATGGATGGATGGATGGATGGAGGTAGGTAGGTAGGTAGGTAGGTAGGTAGGTAGGTAGGTAGGTAGGTAGGTAGGTAGGTAGGTAGTTAGGTAGTTAGGTAGTTAGGTAGTTAGGTAGTTAGGTAGTTAGGTAGGTAGGTAGGTAGGTAGGTAGGTAGGTAGGTAGGTAGGTAGGTAGGTAGGTAGGTAGGTAGGTAGGTAGGTAGGTAGGTAGGTAGGTAGGTAGGTATTTATGCATGTATGTATGTACAGGTGCAGTCAAAAGCAAATGGAAGGTCCGAAAGCGTGGCAAACTGTGTCGCCGCGCTTTCTAACGACGGCTCTGGTAACTGCTTAGCTCCGTCGTCAGGAAGCGGCGCGTGCTATCAGCAGAATTTTATCTGCAGCGTAACAGTGGTCACTTTCAGCGGCTGGAGCGGATGCTTGTTGCTTTCCACATGCGACGCCAAGGATTTTTCAGGCGCTACTTGCGACGTGTTCCAAAAGTGATATCGCGCCGTTTCAAAATGTCGGCAGCTGAAGCGTGCGGCCACGGGCATACTACCTGGTAGCGAGCACTGCCACGACTGTTACGCCCGAGGCCACTGTTGCGACCGTGCATGGTACGCGCTTGCACGCACTATTGTGCGCCTGTGGGTATGGTATTGATATGTGCTGTTGGTGCAAGGGCTCTAAGTGAGCTTGTTCACATGAATCTTTTTGTGTGAGCATGCTTTGCCTTGTTGTGACCATACAACTGCCAAGTTGGCACTGTCAAGGGAACATCAAGAAAAATACAAACAAACGTCGCCCTGTGGGAAATAGCTGGAAGTACTTTTGTTAAACTGTTCACCCTTCCCGTCGAGAGGCGCTATTGTCAAGTCAGGAATGCCTATTGTCCAAAGGAGACGATCGGAGTGACACGTCCGCTGACGTACAGGAGAAGAAAGGAGCATGAGGATTACGGCCATTAGAGGATTTCCCGTGAATGCAGGTAAGAGTTGCAATTGCCGGAAAGGGACAATGCTGGGAGCAGTATTCGTGGCGCGCACGTACCCTTGGGTTTCTGAGAAGGAAATCCATTTGCCGGAATCAACACAGCGTATCTTGGGAGAAGAATCGAAATTTACCTCCTCGCCGTTCCTAAGCTGTACCCGACAACAAATGACCACGCCCGACGAAACAGTACTGGACCAGTCAGTGCATCAGACCATGCAGTGATGTGTTCGATTGGTTGCTGATATCTTAGGGGTATGCCCTGGGACTGATTGGTCAGCATCTTGAGAGAGGAGCTGGGTATTGGGGGATTTAAGGACGTTGCAGAGCACGAAATGAGGCTCTGAGCCCTGGGTAAACGGCTCATCCAGATGCTTCTGGCTATGAACTCTTAACGCTTGCCATTTCGCTGATATACTCTTTTTTTCATGTAAATAAGTTTTCTCGAAGTGCCATTAAACCTGCTTATATATATTTTACCAACTTCGAAGATTCAATCCTTCATCTACCCGGAGTCTCTGCACGCTACCAAGTGAAGGCCGGGTCGACTTAGTGAGTCCCAGCGTCATGACAACTGGTGACCAGCGTAACGATCTGAATCTACAAGCCACAACATCTGCTGATTGGAGGTGGATCAGATTCTACAAGTCACAACATCTGGTGATCGGAGGTGGCATCTGAGGCTACAAGCCTCAACATCTGGTGATCGGAGGTGGCATCACAAGCAACAAGCAGGAGCAACAATCTGCCAACAAGAGAGCAGCTCGGAGCGGAAATCGGGCTTTGTCGGCAGTTCGACGGCAAGAGGGTTGAACGTCATTCTCAGAGTGCTCGCTGTCTTTCTGGGTGTCACGCTGCGTGGGTTATCCCACCGCTGCCACCATGTGGTAGACATATCCGGTATAAAAAGCAAAACTGTTTTTTCATACATCAGGTAATGGCGCCCGTTTTCGATCTGCTTGGCGCGGTCGCCCACGCCGGGGTCTCCGGCGGTCCGCCTGGTTAGCTTGCCGCTTGAGGCGCTGTCGTCAGTGGCGCCCACAACAGGGTGCTTACGCGAAAACATTTTAGCCATATCCTAAATAGCCGCAGGTGAAGCCCCCAGAAATGAAAATATGCACATACTGTTTACTTTCACTAGGCTCAACCCCGCCATTGCGCAGTGGTTCATTATAAAGGCGCCCGAAGTATTCTTGTTAGATGTTTTTTGATACAACTTCAATAAAATTTAATACAACCTATATATGCTTGAGGGTAAGAAAAATATCATCAAAATGAGCCAAAATAAGCGGATGATGTTATCAAAGATAGCTCTGCATATTACTCTACTGGTGGCTCAGTGATTAAAGTATTCTTCTGCACAAACAGGGTGACCTAGGTTTAAACCTCGCAGCAGCAGATGCATTTTTTTATCTACAATCGCAATGAGGACGCACATCGTGTTATGTTCGATATCGGATGCATTTTTGTCTTCTGTTTTTTGTCAAGATAGCCCTACAAATTGGCTCGCGATTTCAGAACATAAACAAACTTTCTGACAACTTCTGGGCTGTAAGACTAGGCTAAGCAGAAACAAATGGCCTTAAGGGCATGCATAGCGCAATTCTATGGCGTAATGGTAGTAGGAGACATTATAGTGACAATGGCTTGGAAGTGACAAGCCTTCGTGACGCTTCTCATTATGATAGATCAGATCAGCGCATAACTAAAGTTGTGATTTCGCGTTACAGTTGTGAGATCATGTAATAAACCTTTTTTTTTCTGGAGATAAACTACTCCCTCATGTTCTATTCATTGTCAACGAAAATACAGCGCTTAACCTTGTGGACCACTTCAGATTTTGCAGCATTCCTAAAACACTTATTGTAGAGAGCATGGAACTATGAGCAGCTCTGAGAAGGTACAATTTGAGCATGAGCAGGCAAAATTGAAGCATATGGAGCAAATAATAGCTAATATGGGCTATGATGGAGCTTGAGCAACTCTGGCTGCAGTAATGGTCCTTTCCTGCTAGCATAGTATTCACTTTGCAGCCTCATCATTTCATTCCTTCAACATTTTTCTACAGTAGTACAGTGCTGAAGGCAGATATAGCCAAAAATCCACATTAACAAATTGGCTTGTGCATTGCAGCCTCTTTACGCAGTTGTTACCGCTAAAATGTAACATAGAAGTTAAGAACAATTAAATTTGGGACACATCACCTGAATAATATATTCCCAATAACAGTAACATCATCACAATCATATTTTTCATGTGCTTGATTGATAAGCTACAGTAATTGTCATTGTGAATTATTTCAATAAAGTTTGAAGCTTTGAAATTTATTGAGTTAAATTTAACGATTGAGGGATTGCACTTCTGCAGAAAACGTGCAAACAGGAAGTGATCATGCATACTCTTTGCTGCAGAAAGCGAAAAGTTTATTCTTATCAAGCAAACAAAACCTATCATTTGTAACGCAAGTTTAATGCCAACATTATTCATCTTGTTCTATTCTAGTATGAGGGTCCCGCTATTTAGAGCGTTGGCTCAAATTACATTGGACAACCTGTGTATGAAAATATCCTTTACTTCAGGATGATAACTGAAGTGCGCAAGAAAAATAGGGCCCCTTTTCATAACAATTGTCACAATTTCTTTTTGAATGTCTTAAACCGGAGCTCTCTACTCCGGTGTCTCATTGCCCATGTGTTGCTTTGAGCTACAAAGGAGCAAATCAGTTTTTGGAACACTATTTTTCGCTTTCAAAGTTAGTAATTTACTTCCTTATTTGGCCTGGACATTAACTGAAGGTTGTAATTTCGCTCTCTACGAGATGAAAATTCGAGAGGATGGTCGCTTGGGGTTAAAAATTGGATTTCAAGGGAAAGAAAGCGTAGCAGGGGCGGCTGAAAGTTCGGCGGGTGGATCAGGTTCCGAATTTCGCGGGGGTAAAGTATGTGCTGTTAGCACGGGACCGGGTTACTTGGAGGAAAAAAAAGGGGAGGCTTTATCCCTGCGTTGGGTATACTCAGGCTGATTATGCAATGTTTTCAAACCGCTACTGATTTTGCATTCTATCCATTAATTAACCCGATAATGATATGTAGGCTATAAATATTGTTTGTGGCCTGTTTTTGTCCTCTTGTACACAGTTACTCATTTTACTAGAAGCAGGTGTCTTATGCGTTCTTGAGATTGCAAAAGACATCCGGAACACCACTTGATAACATCAGAGTCGAATTAAGTAATCTCATATTTGATTTCTGTTTCTCATCTTCCCTTTAAGCTAACATGGCTCATGACGAAAGTCTCTCAGAGGACTCCGTGTTGAGTTGTTTCAAGTTATCAGGAGAAATGTTTACCCCTAACAAAGCTATGAGGCTATGATCTTATTTCAGTCAAGAGTATTATTTGATATGACAAAGTTTGCTTATAATAATTGTTGCAGCTACATATGGCCTGGGCAACAAAAACTGCCCTTTAAACTGGTGTGGTGTTAGCATCGACATTATGTATTTAAACAGGTGCATTGCTTTAGAGCAGCTGTAAAATGAAACTAACTAAAAGTATTTTGTTTTCACTTTTATAATCTGCATCCATGTCTCATTGCGAGAAAGTGTAATACCTTCGGTGTTTATGACACTCGAATGTCTTAGTCAAACCGCGATATCACTAATCATACTGGGCTACTAAATGAATCAATATTATGAATTGCCATTGTAACAAAAAAACTGGTGATTAACAGCGAGTAGTCACATCTTGGTATAAAAATTATATGTATTGGCAGCAGACGCGTGTAGACAACCCCCGAGAAAATGACGGCCATAATGACAAAGCTTTGTTATGTGCTTGTTGCTGAAATGAGTGAAATATAGTTCTGACAGGTCGACAGACCGTAATTTTTCACTGACCAATAACATCCAATTTTCTTCAATTACTTATCTTCTGTTTTTTAAATGCAATTAAAAAGGCGATAATCGACTGCAGCTGGCGCTTTTCCGTCGATTATCGCCATCTCAACAGTATCACTAAAAAATACTTGCACCCTCTTCCCAGAATCGATGCTGCCTTAGATTGCGTCCAAGGAGCTAATTACTTTTCTTCCATCGATTTATGGTCCGGTAATGGCAGCTCGCAGCTGACGAGCAGCTTTAAAGTCATGCCGTTTGGTTTCTGCAACGCACCGGCGCCCTTTAAATGATTTATGGACTCCCTTCTTCTCGGATTTAAATGGACAACCTGCCTATGCTACCTTGACAACATGGTCGTCTTCTCTCGGACCTTTTCTTCGCACTTTGAACGCCTCACTAGTATTCTCAATGTATTCCGTACAGCCAGCCTCCAGCTCAATTCTTCTCAATGCCATTTTTGGTCGCAGCCAACTCACTATTATTGGACACATGGTTCACGCCTCCGGAGTATGACCTAATCCGGCTCAAATTCGCGCCGTCAGAGACTTCCCGCGTCCCCAGTCTTCGATGGATGTGCGCAGCTTCGTCGGCCTCTGCTCTTACTTTCGCTGCTTTATCAAAACTTTTGTCCGTATCGCTCGTCCTCTCATCGACCTGCTTAAGAAAGGCCCCGCTTTCACTTGGCGCCCTGACCAGAAGGGTGCGTTTTCAACGCTTATAAGCTTACTTACGTCTCCAACCCTCTTGCCTAATTTCGATCCCTCAGCTTCCACTGAAGTTCGAACAGATGCCTGCGGATATGGGGTCGATGCAGTGCTGGCTCAACGCCAACATGGCAATGACCGCGTCATCGCATATGCTAGCCGCCTTCTCTCCAACGCCGACCGCAATTATTCTATTACTGATCGCGAGTGTGTCGCCCTTGTATGGGCTGTCGCTAAATAACTATCTTACGTATTCGGTCGTCCTTTCTCAGTTGTAACCGACCATTATATGCTTTGTTGGATGTCATCTCTGAGAGACCCCCCGGCCGTCTTGGTCGCTGGGCTTTGCGCCTTCAAGAATACTCCTACAACGTCGCCTACAAGTCGGGGTGCCTTCATCAAGATTCCGATTGTTTGTCTCGCTATCCAGTAGAGCCCGCTGATCTCGGTGACATAGAGGCACCCTCTCGTTTTGTTGTCTCCGCCCTCTCCATTCTCGCCAACATTGCAGCCGGGCAGCGCAACGACTCATCTTTAAGCGCCATCATTGAATGCCTCCTGTTGCCATGGCATAATATGCCATGTCAATAAATTACCCGCTTTATTTTTTTCGAAAAGTCGAATTTCAGGTTCAATAGTATAATAATCAAGGAGCTACAGTTTTGCACTTCAAAGGTCTTGTAATGTTTTCTGTCGCCATGAGGGCAAGCTGGGAGAGGAACTTTCCACGTGCCTCGTGTACGTTGCTTATATAGCGCGAGCTGGTTCATTCATACCTTCGCTATGGTTTAAAGTACACCACCAACGGAATCGACTAAAAGTTCCGACTCCTGGCATTGGCATTTACGGGCAACCGGGTGTGGACAGCCGAACACGCCCTAAACCTGCTATGCTTGCTAGATATCTAACACATGAAGGTCACTGCACTGAGGCTTCATGAAAACTATGGAATATTGATTGCTATCCAACTAGCCGGCACCAGATATGACCTGAATCTGCCGTCTTCGGGAACCTGTGAGAGTATGCTTAAAGGTTTGTGAACAAACTGACCAATACCATAAGCATGCTTTTAGTGTAGACCATTGGCCCGTCCAGCGCATTGCATACTTTGCCGCTCATTCTTACGGCGCTTTAACTGACTTGTGATTGCGTCAGTCCTCTGGAAGATTGCCATGTTCCAGGCGTTACCTTCTCGAATGCAGTAGTCTGCCTCCCATTAGAGACAAGAGGGTTGTTAAATCGGCACCAGCGAGAAATTACCTGCGCTGTGGCTGGATGCCACGGCGTAATATCTAACGAAGCGATTCAGGGCCATCTCGGCTAGTCATCTCTTGATGCGCGAGACGCTTGAACCAAGCTGGCCTACTGGGGCTGCCTCCGTTTATCGGCCGCGACAGAAGGGCTCGAAGAGTGGGTACTTGGCTACACCGTACATCAGCACAAGCTGGTTCAGACGTCTATACTCAATTGAAAAGAAGGTCAACCTGTTCCAACGCCAATTCAGACCACCTCCACAATAGTGGGGACGAGGAAAATGCGCAAACGTGTGTGATATTCGGAAAGCGGTGCGGGGAGAAGCTTCTCACAAATGTTGCGCTGCTTAGTTTTACACGGACAAAGGAACTGGACAAATCTTGAGGTTAAGTGCAATTGCGCTTAACCTCAGCGTTTGTCCAGTTCCTTTGTCCGTGTAAAACTATGCAGCGCAGCATTTGTGAGATGTTCAAACTAGCTCAATCTCAAGCCCTTCTTAACGGGGAGAAGCTGTCACGGCGAAGGTATCACTGCCAGTGTACCGCATGCATAAGGCAATAATTTTCCGTGCCCACTTGTATGTCAACAGCGTAGGAAGCGGACCGCTTTTCCAGTATCGAGAAGTTGCTTTGTGCACAATAAAATACCGCCGACACCTTATCAGGCAACGGCATACAAGGGGCACTGTGCAGGGCCTGCTGCGAACCAGAGGCATTAGCACTTGATACTGCACTGCGCCAAGTTGGTTCCGCAGTCGAGGAAGTGCGCCAGCCTGGCTTTTGCGCTGAGCTTCACGAAAATGGGGCGATAGCATGCGACAGACTTTGCAATAACCAAATAATGTCTGCAATACTGGAGTACTCGGGCTTAACGCAGGTACAAAAAACCGAAAGGAATATAGTAACTCCGTGAGTGTATGCAGTATTTTGTTTTCTGTTTTGTGTTTTCTTCTGTGTATCTTTTTGGCAGGTCACAACAATGTGACACCCCGTTCCAAAGGGTTACCAATACAAAACTCATCACCATCATGAAGCCACACAAATGGCGGCCTTACGTAAAACAATTCATTCCACCGCTAGTTCCTGCTTTTTATGCATCAACTGAAGTCAAGGTACTGTGTGGTGGTCCTACACGCTCAGAGAAATCTGATCGAAAGCTCTGTAATTGAGGTTCTGTTCATTTTTCTTCAGCAAACAGAAACAGTATATAGATCGAAGAGCACAGTGCGTTTAGTAAAATATACTTTTATTGCTGCACTAAAGCGCGTCTCACACAGAAACGCCTTAAAACAAACACAGGAAAAAGCAACGTGGTAGAGCATAAACAACTGGCCATACTCCCTTTCATTCGTTTTGTAGTCTATATCGCCTTCGCAGCCTGCTTTCGACCTGGGCACACGCGAAGCGCAACCACTCCCAGTACTCCAACTCATGCTGACGACTTCAGCTATCTGACGCATTTGCTCGCCGTCAGTTGTGATAGGCCGGCGATCTGCTCGTTGCCTACGGAGGTTTGAAATCCTCCGAAGGCAAAAAAAAAATTCGTAGCGCTCATGACACCGCAGAATCGACAAATCGGTCGACCTTGAGATTCGTCACATTTCATCGGCGAGTTCATCGCATGACCATTTCGCTTTCTCATTTTCAAATCGAAATGAGAGTTGGAACAAGTCGTCGGACAAGTAGAACGCATTCTAGCACACCACCCTTCGTCGTTGCTCTCGTCGTCACTGCCACTGCAGCACTGCAGCCAACACTGCAGTGAGGATGCCACAAACATTTTCGCTCTTAACAGTATAGACCGGCTCATCGTGCTGTACAGAAAAAGTATAAAACAACGGGCATTTTACGTGTGCAACGGCATCGTTGTTTCGCTTTCTTGACAGAATAGACTTGACACAAAGTTTCAAGGTTCGATCCAAAATGTCCGATCCAATACGATCGGACATTTTAGAGCGCTGTGAAATATACAGTGATTCGTAATCTGTAATTCCACCTAAGGAGTGCTCTTCTAGCTTCAGATCAGTATGGACGAAGAGGTTTAATAAAGCTTCATACGGCACTTCATACCCCGATACCATGGTTTCAAATCTTAGAAATATTTTCAAGCTGAAGCTTGACGATCAATGTTAGCAATAGCTGTTCAAAACATCTTGCCCTCAACATCAGCTGACAGGTTGCAAGCTGCGCACTGAGCAGGTGGCAACGCCTTCCTGGTGTAGGACTGTGATGGATGGCGTGCCTTAAAATTTACACGGCTAGATTAGAAAAGGAAAGGAGGATACTTTACGTCTCAAAGTGTTGAAACATCCGAACATGCCACAAGCTAGCATGGTCTCAATCCCTCCGCTCAGAGACTACTCTATACAGAGGTGACTCCAATATCAATCAGACATTTTATGCCATCCTTAACAGAAAGGAATCGTTGCTCACGACATATCAACTAATTAACTGCCATTACAAGACTGATATAACAAAAATCACATCTTTTTCTTCCGGAACCCCTACTCGCCAACGGCATAACTTCACAATGACCCCGTTTTCCTCGTTTAACAACACTTTCAGATATTCATTCTTCCCCCGCACAATAGTCGAATGGAATCACCTGAAGAACAGAACCCGTTCTAAACCATTAATAACTACATTTCTCTCAAGCTTAAAATAACGATCTGAAGTATTATTTGCTAATTTGATTCTTTATGTAACACTGTGCGTGATAATTTTGTTTTTCGGGTTAAAGGTTCTGTGCATATTTATGGGTTCCTAAGCCTTGTGTATTATTCTGCTTTCTATTGTATAACCAGTGATTAATGCATTTTTTTGTACATGCCATTGTTTTGTTTTACCACTGCTTTTACCACTCTGCTAAAATCACCGTGTGGGGATTGAAGTATCAAGAAATAAATAAATGAACAAATGAATAAATAAAATAAAAATGATGGACACTTTTACCTCCTTGGAGCAGAGGCGGCTCCAGTAGTAATTACGCATTTTACACCGCACTAAACGTATTGGGTAACACGTTTAACGCACCGGCATCAAAGGCCTGCCGACAGAAAAACAAACGCAGGCTTTTTTTACGAAACATCAGGAGCATGGCGCTGGTAGGCACTAGCTTACAAATGAAATGGTCGCGAACTGTGTGTACGTAAAGTTGCGTGACGTTACGCTAGCCAATGTGTGATATCTCTGATTGATATTCCCCGTGCATTTCAGTTACCACTAAGCCACGCAGGCATGTTCATACGGCTTGGTTGAAGCGGAGTTTTACGCTTAGGCTGGGAGCTCAGCCCATCGCGTCAACAAGCAAAAGGGAGCTTAGGCTTCCCCCAAAAATTGTTTCGCCTAGATCCACCCATATTCGGTAATGCCTTGAAGCACGGTTTTATTTTGTGTTGTAGCCGTAGTCATATCTTTACTCTTCAGGCCCTTGACGAGCAAACTACATTTCGTCAGTGGGATGTGGATGAGCTCTTACGCTTTCATTGGGAAGGCCTTACCATTTCAAATATAAGTTGCGCAGCCCTCCATTCACAACGAAAGCTGAGCTGTAAACGAGAAGGCTACAAATGATAGCTGTTCCTCTTATAACCACATTAGTTCGTGTTTTACAAATGTCACGTTACCACGTGTTAAAAACGTGTGGTTATTCCTGTTTAGAAGCAGTCGGCCAAGTTGGGCTGCAAGTCCCACCGGCTGCGCAGTTGAATCCCACCGCTCAGCATTATCTGCGCCAACCTTCTAACGACGATCGCACCACTGGTGAGAACATAGGCATATATTTTGTGTATAACCTCTAAGTTCTCTGCTTACCTCTTAAAAATAATAAATTTAAAGCCTTTCTCATGTACAGAAAATCGCATGTGGCGCGTTGTCATCCACAAGAGAGAAATTAAAAAAGACTGATCCCCCTACCCGCTTCAAAGTGTTCTAGTTGTAGCATTTCTAAATTTAGAACCAACTGTATATTTTGGCTTGACTCCCATCACAGAATGCTGACCAAGAAGGCAGCTCCTACCAAAAGCACAAAGCGGCATTCATGAAATAGACTAAAAGAGGCTTCGTTGCTCGCGCCATAAACATCATGCAGAAACGCCACATTATAAATGGCGGTGACCGGAGAGCTTTAAAAGGACCATGCAGCTGTTTGTGCCTGCACTGGCCTGCCAAATCGCACTTCATCGCGCTTGTTGCCTCCAAATCCTGCCTTTTACCCATTCGAAATAACGTCTCTGGTTAGAGTAGTGGTGGCGCGTCTGTCGCTCGTTTATTAGGACAAAGGCTCGGTTCCACCGGGTACCACCAAAGTTTTGGGTGTTGGTCAACAAACCTCTATACACACAGCACAAAAATTCGTCTCGACGAAATAGGGATTTTCGTAAAGACCGACGAAGAAATTTTCAGTGACATAGACCTACAAACGCTATCGCGTTAATACCGTCCTCGACATGTCTCTGCAGACACGTTTAGTTAAAAGCCGCTGGATCGCATCCGTATGCTAACTTCGCATCTCGGTTGCGCCTAAACACGTGACTCGTCGTTCACCTGATATTATTATGGGTACTGCACGGTTCTTCTGAAAGCTATGAAAGATTCGATTGCTGGCAAATATTCGCTGAGCTATAAACCGAAGACGTGAATTCGAATACGAGCACCCTGCAGATGTGGTGTGCCGGGAAAAAGCACTTCTTAATAACCAAGAAAGCAAGCGTTTGAGACTGCAGCAGAAACTTAAGATGATAGAGAGGGTCGTCTTCAGAGACAGTGTACAAAGCATGTAAACGACGAAGATGAGCCCCAATATTGATCTGCTGTTCCACAATTTTCTGCTTGGCTATGAACTAGAGATTTCGAATGTCCAAAAGGTCGCTACCTAATTTAAAGCTGATAGGACAGCAATTGCTTTAATGCGCACAAAAGCCAAAGCTTTACTAATTGTTAAAATACCTTGATCAATAAAACATTAAAAATCAAAAGTGTGTCTAACCAGGCTTAAACGATCTTGCGTTCCTTTTAATCAGGTTCAGTCGAGTTCGACCTTAAACAATTATCTCAACTATAGCGAAATGCGTTATTATTACAGCATGAGTTGCACGTCCAAATCACAGCTCAACCCAGTCTTAACCTGATGGTAGTAAAGCGTCTACATTCATAAGCATCGTAGGCGCAGCTATCCAGCAGCTATTGTTGGCTTCATCCCTTAAACGTTGCCATTAGTTACTCGACCACAACATTATTTATTTATGTTTTAATCTCAGTTTTTGAGGGAATTGCAGAAGGGAGTGCTTATGCATAAGAGTATATCATTGCCATATAGTCGTGACGTGGCATTTGGCGACAAATGACGAAGCTTGAAATTCACTAGAATAAACTCTTTATTGGGCTGACTTGGATTGACCGGGGGAAAATTCATATGAAACGCAGAGTTCAAAAGCAACTGAAAAAGATTAGGCAACCTGCGAATTGAGAACTAAGGCTTAACGTAGACGCACTAACAAGATCAGCGAAGAAAAAGGTACTTGAGGCCAAAAAACACTTTACTGCTACTACGTTCAGCAGCTTTATCAAAGAATTGCCGACTAAATTTTATAACTGCATTAGCGATAAGTATCGTGCTCAAGGGGGCTGTGTTGTCGACGAAAAAAAAGAAAACTGATTCTTTAATGGCTATTTTCAATCAGATTTTACGGCCGACAATAGAGATGTTTAGTATAGCGTATGGAGGCTTTCGTTTGACAAACGCCAGCAAGTTATGGGGCGTTACTTTGTGTGTTGCATCGACGCTTTTAGTTGCCCGTACGAAAGCGCGAACGCAAACTACGGTGGCGACATCTAGATTTAAAATAAGAAAACGCATTCAGACTGTCTCTTTTTTTTTTTTTTTTACTCGCAGGCCAAACTAGCCAAGTCGCACGGGAGCCAGTTTCTTTGCTGCGACAGTTTTGTTGTACTTCCTAACGTTGGTATTCATGCGTTGTCTACTTTTACCTCTTATTGCCGTCATGGTGCGTAACGGCCTCCTTTCGGCCCCGTACCATGCTAGAAGAACAAATGGTAGCGCAACTCCCATAGAAGCCTGCGTGTCGACTCTGAGCGAGGCTTTAGTTTCCCGGCGCCCCCTGCGAACTGTGAGGCACAACAAACACGTGAAGTTGCTTGTGACGTCACAGTGACGTACTTTTGGCGGGGAATTTGTCTTTTTCCTTTTTTTTTCGAAGAGTTTGCCACAAGGCATAAGTTGAGAAAAGGGGAATGGGATGCAGGAGATAGAAAGTTAAAAGAAGGAGTGCAGTCCAGTTGTGCTTATGAATTCGAGAAGGTTGGCAGTATAGCGATTGTCCATTGTCCATTTCTCATAATCACTATCGCTATTCCACCGCAGGCCCACCTTCATGAATATCCGTTGCCTGATGTGCGTTGTTGATGGACACGTCCACAACAAGTGGCGCACATCGCAGACGTCAGGTGGAGTGTCACAGTGAGGGCACCTGTCAGTCACTGGTAGGTCTTTTTCCCGCCATCGATGTCGAACAGATGGGGTCATTGCCGCCCCTGCCCGGATCCGGCGCACTGTCACCTCCTCCTGCCGAGTAAGACTACGGGGGAGAGGGTGCGAACACGGAGGAATGAGAGCGCGTGTGCGGTGGCGCAGAACTTGCGAATCGGAAACGTGGGACAGGAACGGATCTGGGGGAAGAGGGGAAGGTGGTGGATCGTCTGATGTGTTTATATGAGTCATAGCATCTGCTTGTATGTTATGTGGATCGCGAGCATGGCCGCGAATCCAGTGTATGCGAATAGGACATGGGTACTTTGAACATAGCAAATTTATGGACTGTGTTATTTGGAATGTGCGTCGAACGGCCTTAAGCTGTTTAAGGGCAGTGAGAAAGTCTGCGTAAAGATGAACAGCATTGAATGTAGGAACCGGTGGGAGGGAATGTATAGCATTATAAATTGCTTGAAGTTCCAGTGCCAGAGGGGTGCACGTATCCGCGGTATATGTCACGTGAGTGTTGAGATGCGGATGAGAGGGACTATACACGGCAGTAACTCCTCGCTAAAGGGTAAAAGATCTTGCTAACAAAGTACATATCAGCGTCAAAGAACAACAAAAACAAACGAAATAACTAACGATAGCGCTAGAACGCCAACCTGTAAGAGCTTAGGTAAGCAATTCAAATTGGGATTGCTAGTATTTAGAAGTTAATGCGTCTGAAAAGTGAAAATATCTACGATATAGCTTCGCTCCAATAAATCTCGCCCTGTTCATGATTCCCATATTTTACTCGCACTTCATTTGCCACTGAAAGGAGTCAATGTGAGGTTACAAATTTACAACTTAAGCATTTAACATGTTCATGAGAAAGATCCCATTGACAATAAGAACATCACTGTAATAACAGCTAAAGCACGTTGAGCGAACGTTGGTGCGGTAATACGACGCAGTAAGCAAAACATGCAGCAAAGGGAGCGGAACGGAAGGCTTTGAGCTGTGCGACACGCGTCTTGGGGGCAATAAAATCTCACCTTCACCGCTCAACATGCAGCGATACGCCGCTCATGCAGACGTGTATCCGTAAAACAACCCACCACTTTTGCGACGTGCCTGGGAGGCCGTGCCGAGCCACCGAGCTGTGACGCAGCATTGTCCCACCGTCCGAAAATGCGCACATGAAGCGGCCCTCAGTTTCTCATCGAGCACAGACAGTCTTCGCCTTGCTGTAAAGCTCTACCACAACCAGCAGAATGAAATACTGACTGTTTGTTACAGATAACCCACTCTGTACGCAGCACGCAACGATGAACGTTGAACTGGGGCCGATGAAGCACCCATTCCGCGGATGAAAACAGCTTTGATCTGAGCCATATCTGAGCGTTGGGCAACTACGCAGCGGATAATAAGTGGCCGAGAGAGGCCGCTAGAAACAAGTTAAAAAATTATTAAAAATGTGACACGTTTTTTCTCACGAAAGAAACAAAAACTGCATTCATTCCTGAGCGCGAATATTATGTTTACTTTCTAATTCTTTGGAGTTCTGGCAGATCTTATTTTCTGTGCGCTAGTAATTTGCCTTACAGTTCGCAGGAGCGCTCATCATCGAGTTGATGCCGCTGGCAGTAGGCAGCTGCACGCGTTTTCTTCCAAGTTGCGCGACCAGTTGTACATTGACCTTGCCCGTACTGCCAAGCATATTTTTACGGATACACGCGTGTACGCAGGCAAGTCAAGGCGATCCACTTCATGGTGTTGCCACGCCAACAAAGCAGCGCTACTCGTCAAGCTTCGGGACTGCGCTGCCGCCGTGCAAAATAAAAAACAGAGGTAGTTATTCGCTACATATTTGTACTCAGTGCTACACGAGGTAAAGCGAAGACTCCGTGTGCCATTTATAGGCGGCAGCGCCCCTAAAAACCCGGTAACGAAGAGAATTTCACTCTGAAGCGGGCGGCCTAGACGTCGCCATCTTGTCAACGCTGATCTCCCATCGTACGTGAGGGCCGGGCACGATAAACTCAAGATTCGGCGTACGCTGGCCGATCGTACGAACGACCTCGGTCTCGGGTATCGTATAGCGCATGTGCAGTGCGTGTCATGATATTTTTGGCGTGCGCTATTCCTCTGCGTGTGTCTGTGTATGCTATACTAAAAGTCTCTAGTGGTGTTTTAGGAGGATTAACGTGTCACAGTAATTACTCCATGCATCTCTTGGCACTCTCACCGTAAGTGTACCTAGAATTCTTTCACTGTTACTAAATTTAGATACCCAAAAAGAGCTGCGGTCCGGATGGTAAACCAGACTGTTTTATAGGGCGATATGCAGAACCAGTTAGTCAGTACTTCTTTCTCATATATTCCAAATCAATTCATAATAGACGGTGAATGGGACTACTTTTGCTACTTTCTATTCAGTTGGTAGGCATCTATTATGAATTGATTTGGAATATATGAGAAAGAAGTGCTGAATATCTGGTTCTGCATATCGCCTTATAAAACAGTCTGGTGTACCATCTGGACCGTAGCTCTTTTTGGGTGTCTAAACTTAGTAACAGAGAAAGAATTCTAAGTACAGTTATTGTGAGCCGAAGAATAGCAAACAGGAACGGAGGGTTAAAGGAGAAGGACGCGATCAGAATAGTAACGGCGATGATAGTCCCCCGCTGGACCTACAGCCTCCCGTACCGCAACGTCACCAGAACGGAATCACAGAAAATCGATGCGCAGTTTCGGGAAGCTTATAAAATAGCACACGGAATACTAAGTCATGCATCCAATGAGGCTGTTATGGCAATGGCCATCTCGGCCACCTACGAAGAACACAAAGAAGCAATCCTGGTCTGCCAAGAACGCAGACTAGAACAAAGTCGGACTGGTAGACGCCTACTGAACATCATCGGACGACCCATCGACGAGAAAACTAACCCCCTAAGAGAAACACTCACTCCCGGAAGCAGAGCTGAATACCAGGTCCTTCCAATTTCCAAAAACATGGACCCCCTACAGAACAGCGAAAGAGGAAAAGTGAGATGTCGCCACATACAAAACAACGTCGTCAGAAAGAATTGCGACATACTCTACGTAGACGCCAGTCCATATCTGGGGAGAAAAGCGGCGGTAACCACCACAGTTGACCACACCGGAAGAGAGGTGACCAGCTCATCGATCGAGACCAATAACTAGATAGAAGATACAGAGGAAGTTGAAATCGCCCTTGCAGTTAAACACGCCAGCAGCAAAAGTAGAAAACACAAAATACTGAGCGATTCCCAAAAGGCCTGTCGTGCCTTCCTCCTGGGGCGCCTATGCAAACAGGCACACCGAATAATAAAGCAGGAAAAACAGACGGGCAACATGAAGCACACAATCATGTGGATACCGATACACGAAGGAATCGACGGCAACGATGCTACCGACAGGATAGCCCGAGGGCATAATTTCCGGGCACCTGCGTCAGCTACCCCAGAGCCTTCAACCCCTCTCACATACGCGGAACTAATACAGTACTTCAAATTAGAAAGAAAACGATACGCGGAACCGCACAAAGACCTCAGCAGACAGGAGGCAGTAATCTGGAGGAACATACAGGCTAGGACATTCCCAAACCTAGCAAAGTACCACTAAATCTGGCCCGAAAAATTAAAAAATAACACATGCACTGCATGCGGTGAAGTCTCGGACATCCTTGACATGATATGGAACCGCAAAGAGCAATTAGAAAAATATAAAGCTCTAGCGCTCAGCCAAGCGGAGTGGGAGGAAGAGCTGGCCCACACCTGTCTCTTTGAGCAGCGCAGTCTGCTCACCAGGGCCCGGGAAACAGCCCAGGCCAATGCGTCCTGGACTGAGGAAACCACCCACGCTATTCCGTTAAACAATTAAAGTTTACTCTCTCTCTCTCTTTCACATGCCATTGTTCGAACATGTAAATATCATATTAAAACTGCTTGAAGAGCATGCCCAGGTCTATAACATGACACATATCAACCAGCACGGGTTCATAAGTAGCCTACTATTACACAACTTGTCGAACTGTTTCATGTCTTCGCACAGGGAATTAACAACCAATGTCAAATAGATGTAATATTTTAAGACTATTCGAAGGCTTTCGACCGCGTGTCACACGCTAAATTGCGTGTCACAGGCTAAATTGCTCTTTAAGCTTAAATGTGCACTTGGGCATGGACCTGTTGTCAGATGGAGAGACGACTACTTGTCCTAACGCCGGCAGTTTGTGCAGTATATATGCAGCCCAAGTTTCTCATACCTTTTCGGTTGAATATGGCGTTCCGCGGGGTTCTGTGCTGGCACCAGTCTTATAATTTATAAATGACATAGCACACCAAGGGCCCTATTTTCGACAATTCCCCTTTTGTTCAAATTGTGATGTACGCGTGACGTGTGCAGTAGGACGGTGCCAGGTTACGTAAGCACCCAATCGGGTTACGCATTCTGAAGAAAAAGGGAAATGAAGTGACAGAAAAAAGCGCGCTGTCATGAGCTACTATATAGACCTCCTTCATGTTTGCAAACAAACAAGACGATCGAGGTGGCGCTGCTCTCGTCAAGGATAACACGGTGGGCAAAAATTTCTACCGCGGCCGCGGCACTGCGGCCACGCTAGTCAAGGCCGTGTTATTATGATTTGCAGGCGCCTTCTTGGCAGACGAAATGGTTATGTGATAGTATTTCGTGAGCCTCACCGGTGAGAATAGAAGCGATACATTGAAAAACTCTACGTACACAGCGTGCAGCGTACGGACCCGCACACCGTACCGATGGAGATTAGGTTCAAGGCGCACGAGAGAAGCGTTGCTGCCAGCCAGGGAAAATGAGCGACGTTGACATCAATTTGCGGTTTTTTCCAAAACAATTAAGCGCGGTACGCATCGATAATTACAAAGCTTCGTATGCTTACAACTATTTTGAGTCGAGTAAGCAGACGGTGATTTTTCTCGCTCATAAATAGCGCGCGCAAACCGCGTCCGCTCGAAGCATTATTTCGTTATCGGATGACTCTTCACACCGAGCGCCAAATGACCGTTCTTGGTAAGCACGAAGCACCTCGCTAGCGTCGAGCGGATGTATGGTTAAGATGATTTAGGTCAGCATGGCAAAAGCAGCCTTGACACTGCACGGATTTGCGTAATATTTCGTTATTCGTTGAACTCACAACGCTGCGCGTCTGTTATATCTGCTCTGTTCGTGGGCGGCTGTCGTCGTAAATGGTAGCAATTTTATCACGGGTAGCCACGCTTATAGCTTGCGTTACAATTAAGAGCTGCAATTGTCAATGTAGTTTCGTTGGTTCCATTAAAAACGGCGGCCCAGAAAAATGGTCCCGGATAAAACGTCCCCAAATAGATGCAATCAAACTTACTGCAAAGTCGAGCTTTCGCTTTTCCTGGTGCTTGGCTTATCAGCGATGAATTCCGCTGATTCTAATCAACTTTTACTGTTTTTATCTTACATCTGTGCTTATGGTTTCAGCATGAACATTATTTACATTTTGAACCCCGCCGTTTTATTTCTTTTTTTTTCACGTTCTGTATTTTTTTTTACTAAAGGCCTAGACTGAGCTTCTTCGTGTCTAGCCGCAGTATTGTAAGTATTGTATGCTGCAGGACTTTTTTTCTACCCGTCCGCTGAAAATATGCAAAACGTTGTACTGATGCCGTGCGTTCGCAAAAAAAAAAAAAAAAGAAAACTTATGGCACCGACATTTGTGCGGCCGAGAACAAGCACGTCTATCGAATGTGAAGTATTAGTCAGGTGTTTAGACCAGCTTGGAAACTGGGAACTACGCACTGCATAATACTCGCTGGATGTTATATAGTGGTGCGGGTCTTTTTTTTTTCGCAATGTTTTCTCGCCAAGCCTTCTACAGTTCGGGTAAACGTGAAAAGCACCCAGAGGATCTAGTTCCCAAACGATGGTTACATCTATACCTAAAAAAAAAAGCCTTCCAATAAGATGTTCAATTTTTCGCGGAAAGAGTTCCGGGCAGATATTGCAGTCAATTTCTTCTAGGAACTTTTTTTTAGGGGCCGCTTCCTGAGGCGACCTTTCTGGACGAATTTTCTGGGGCCGTATATTCCAGGAACCTTTTTTCGGGGCTGTATCTTCTAGGGACATCTTCCCTGGGGTTGTTTTTACCTTCACCCGTGGTAAAGGTAAAAAATTAGCAAACGGCGAAGCCGCATGCATATTAAATCAAAACTTTAAATGTGAAACACATAACACGTGCCAAGCACACATGTGCCGTGTACATGAAACATATATTCCATAATTAAAATAGAAGCTGTGAGCATTTTTGCTTGCGTTTCTCATCGTGGAAACCCTGTTCAATTCATTAACATCTGAGTGCATAGTGAAAGGCAAAAAAGGCAGTGTTTAGGGCCGACGTTTAAGACTGTCTTTGGTGACGTAATGGCAATGTGAATCATCCCGTGGGCGAGATAAAATTTCATATATCGCGCCATGTAACAACGCATATTCCTACGTTCTTTGGCGAGGTATTTCATCCTTCCCTGCCAATGCTAATATAGTAATTTTTTGTTTTCTGCGTAATTAATTTTACTCTTGCGGACTACTTATTGACTGGCACTGGCACAGGCTTTTGCATCTTAATGGTGCGTTTTAGATAGTAAAGGTGATATTTACTGAATAAAAGTATCATTAGCAGTTATAAGTTGTAATTGTGATCAGTTTTGTTGGTTGTAATTGTTTTTTGCATGAAGCTGTAATACATTTGGAATCAGTGCCTCGTATAGTGCGCCACCTTATTTATATGTAGATTAGTGACGCGTGGACAGGCAGCGTAATAATAAGATTAGGCCGACCTGTCTGGCGTCTTGCATAAAAACATCTATGGATTCTTTTATTTGCGAGAAAGTGAATGGATTGAAGTTAGGTGTTGGTTGAATATGTGACGTCCTAATTTAACAAAAAGCCCACTTCCAAGTGCATTATATATTTTAATAAATTATTCAGACCTGTTATTTTCTCTGAGTACTCTTTCTGTTCCTCCATGAGCGAAAAAGCCATATAATACTGGGGCACATTTTTTATTTATTTATTTATTTATTTATTTGGCGTATACTGTCAATCCCCGCAGGGGACTGTTCTGGAGTGGGTTCATATATAAGAGGTATACAAGAGTAAATTCAAATAAGCTTAACCAGTATATCATCGTGTCAAGCAGGAACTGCACAATCAGGTATAAAATGAAAGAGTTGCGAAAGCATTTGGTGTTGGCGTGAACATCAAGAAAAATATTTACACAATGACCGTCAAATTGCGCTTTTGTGTAACGGCGATCCAGTACCTTTAGGAACAGATGAACCGCATATGGTGCCATCATCGTTTGCAGAATTTACTATATTTTGTTTATTCAAGCTGGCCCTTTCGAGTGCATATAGAGGCAGTCGTTCTAGAACTGAATTTATTCAGCTTATATAAACATCAAGAATACAGCCAGTATGCAATGGAAACAAATTTCCTTATAAGCAAGAAAAGAAAACACAAAATCCTGAGAAAGATCTACAAACAGGCATAAACTTTTGTTTCTTGACCGCAGCGACTCCCTAGTGAGCCTAACAAAATTTTCCAGCCTATCCGGCGATGTTACAAAGCTGTCCAGCGCGTTCCATTCACGCACAGCTCGAGGGAAAAAAGAATAATAATAAACATTGTTGATGGAAGAGTACTCTTCGAGTGTATAGTCATGCTTCTGCCGTGTTGCTCTAGAACGGCTGAAGTTGACTTAAGTGACAGGATATATTTTCAGCGCATAATGAACCAGTAGTACTTAGAATTTGAGTCTATATGCCTGGGTAGCCCGGCTTGATAGTGTGGTCAGTCCAGTGCGTGAAAGCAGCTCCGTGGGAGAGTCGGTACGCCGATAATTGCAGATAAAGCGACCCGCTTTCGGTTGCACCGAATCGGGCGTGAGTATATCTATCTGTAAAACCGGTAACACACGATGTTCGCATATTCTAGAATCGGACGGATGAGAGCCTTGTATGCGAGCAGTTTGATTTCTTGAGTGGAGTGACATAAGACACGTTTTAGAAATAGTCTCTTTATTTTTTTTTTTTGGTGATATGTTGCACATGAGCATTGGAACTGAAGGCTTGAGTAATCGTTACACCCAGGTATATTTCTTTTCGGTTAGAGTGTCAAAAAAGACTTTGCCACAGCCATAAAGAAGCTAAGCTTCGGCGTTTTTTGTTAGTGAAATGGAAACAGTTTTTTACAAAGTGATAAACATTCCCTGCTCTTCGAGAGTGTTTATTTGCTATTTAAGCACGTCTGCGAACAATCGTATGTTGACGTGCACTTGGGGCCCTATTTTCGACACACATGGCCACCGTTCGGCGCTATGTTGTTTGTCTGATTGGTTGTCAGAAAGGTCACGTGTTTCAAATTTGTGGCATGAAATTGCGGTCTGTCGAAACGGCTTTTTGCGGTGACGTGAAAATTACGTGAACGTGAAAACTGATTTTTAACGGCGCTATTCATAATGTCTGGGTGGTATATATAAGTAACTGTGGAGGAAAAAGAAAGGTATATATGATAGAAATGGAACCTCGTACGCTTCTATTACGAATGGGCTGAAATGAACTGCCCACTGTCAAGAGCCGACTCCTGAAATCTGATTGGCTTACGTCATCGTCAAACCGACGCTTCATTACGTAAAAAATTTTCTGCCATTGATCAAAATTACTAAAGTGGGGCGCCGCATTTCGAACCAATTGAGGCGGCCGCGAAAAATACATGGCGAATTCGGTGTGCAGTTTAGGCGGCTGTTAGCTCACCGCAGTTTGGGAGACAATTTGGTGGGTGGTGAAGCTGGCACATCTTGTTGTAATTGCACAAAGCACTCAAACGATATCATAGGGGAACGTTTCAGCTGTGTTATCTTATAGAGGATTAATAATGAAAACGCAGATGTACAGCCGCAGGAGGGTCGTAGCTACCCTCCGGTTGCAAATGCTTTGCTCTCACAGTGAAACCATCGATCCGCGCCGTCGTTGCCAAGCGCAGAAAAGCGGGCCGATAACTCAAGCGGTTGATCTGCGCGAGACGAGGAATTTCAGAGAGGAACAGAAGGGAAAGATGGGCGAGTTTTAAGTTCTTCATAATGGTTTTGTGGGCGCTCTTTAACACAGAGACAAACAAAAGAAGAGGAATAAAGGCGCCAGTCCCGTGTTTTCTTCTTTTTGTCTCTGTGTGATACAGCGCCCACCAAACCATCATGAATGTCAGAGAGAATCGCGATACTTTCTAATTACCTGTCTGGTCAGTTCGTGAGTACAACCTGAGGGGTTATGTGGTTCGATGGCTGTGCAGGAACTTCGCGCGAGAGGCAGCGAGGGATCACCAAAGACAGTCTTAAACGTCGGCCCTAAATACTGCCATTTTGTCTAGCACTATGCACTCATGTGTTATTGAATTGAACGGCCTTTCCACGATGAAAAAGGCAATCAAAAATACTCACACCTTCTATTTTAATAACGGAATGCATGTTTCATTAAGAAGTGCTTGGGACTGCTCTAGTTGGAACATCTTTTCATAAAGGCTGCGCTGCTTAGTTCGACACGGACAAAGGAATTGATAATCTCAGCGTTTTTCCAATTCCTTTATCCATGTCCAACTAAGCAGCGCAGCCTTTATGAAAAGTATGTTTCATGTACATGGCACATGTTTGCTTGCGCCATGTGATGGGTTTCATATTATGC